>NC_090281.1:78752180-79063787 GCF_037392515.1 Haliotis asinina
ATGATATATCCTCGGCTCCTTCGAGCGAGTTGAGTCTGTGTCGATATATATGTATTACAGAACCATGATTCCGGTAAGCCGTGAAGATGATGGAGGAGATGTTGAAGGAGTCGTTTGATGTTGCCTGCGTTTGTTGTCTAACGCTGAGCTCAGCGTATCCTAGCTATATGAGGGCAGTCTGTACATGACCTGAGTCTGGACCAGAAGAAACGATCAAGTGTCAACCAAGACTGCGAGCCTCACAATCCGATCCCGTTAACAACCTCTTACAACAGGCACAGGTTGCTGAAGACCGATTCTAACCCGGATCTTTTGATGTCCAAGCAATATTATGGCGGGAACACCAGTAAGGGCCGGGCTTCACATATTGCACACACAGGTATCGAGCCCGGATCTTCGGCGTAAAGAGGGAACGCTTTATAAATGCTAGGTTTCCGTACCGTCCTAATTTCTGCTCGGTGGGATATTGTGCGAGTATGTCTAAAAGCGGCATAAATTCATACTCACTCACTCACATATGTGCTAGTATGTGACGATGGGTTTTATGGGTTCGATTCCAAGTCTCGTCACTATCCCTTCTTTGGCTTTCACGAAATGCAACTTAATTGAGTGCACACGCCAAGACATGAGCTAAATATTTACCATTACGTTAAACTAGACATACTACCACAGGAAGGATTACGGGCAAATTCTTTTGTTTACCCTCTCCTCAAACAATACTGTCAGTTGACGTCAAACAGACATATGAACTCTTATTTCAACCTATGGCGAAACCAGTCTTCCTTCGCCTCTAGTGACACCCTTCGTGAATGAAGGTGAAGGTGAGTCTCTAGTTTGTCGAACAAACATTCGGCAGCCAGGAAATGACGCCACCATTTACCGGTAGATGGTTTGTCGGTTAAATAATCAAACGTATCACCAAGCCTGGGGTGATACAAAGAAGTTCCAAAGAAGTAGGAAATACAATTGTAACCGCATTATCTGGCAAGAATAGACAGCGATACTATATATACATAGGAATGGTCTAAATATGAGCCTAAAGTAACGTCTCTTTTTGACATAATTAGATGCAATATATGATGTAAAATATACTTTTCAAGGGGGTAAAGACTAAAGGCCACGCTAACGTTTTCTCTCTGAATACATATACTTTTGATTGCAACAAGCATTTAATCTGAAAAGGAGCCTCAGACCAGAGGTAACCTGGAGGAACCTAGACTTGCTTCTTTTACTGCTTGACAAGTGTTAGGTGAGCAAGCGCAGTGAATGCGTTTCTGACAAACAGGCAGGGCAAGTAATCTGGACGAATACACTTGGTTGCTACTGGTAGATTGGCGATAAAGCACGTGCAACACATGCTGACCGTGGCGTGAAATCAATACCGCTACTGTTTCCCATGCGTCTCGTAGAGCGATTTAGTTCAACAAAATGCCATCACGACACGATTCGCACGAGGAAATTGAACTTTTCAATATTTAGACGACAACCTGTTTCCCTCTTGCTTCAAATGGAATCCTGTGGAGGACGTTATGCAGTATGCAAATTGGGGTCATTTGTCAGGTCCTGGCTCATCTAATACTTGTCAAGCAGTAGGACTTAAGCAGTGCAGGGAGGGCAAGGCTCTACGGAAAATAATATGGTTGAAGGACTGTGAGAGAGACTGTTGTTTGGCTGAAATGTGGGGCTGCTGGTAGGTTATAGTTGATGTTGCTGGTGTGCTGTTACGGACGTTATCATCCCTACTGCTGTTGTCCAACGCTGCACACGGTTGGTTTACAATTGCTTTTACAACCATCCTTCATATTCAATCCACTTGATCGCCTTTTACGATCAGAGCCGGTTGTTTGGGGTGAGTGTGAGTTTAGTTTTACGTCGCACTCAGCAATTTTCCAACTACATTTCGTTGGTCTCAAAATGATCAAGTCCTTGACCAGACAATCCAGTGATCAACATCATGAGCATCGATCTACGCACCTGGGATACAGTCGTATGTGTCATCCAAGTAAGTGAACCTGATCACCCGTCTTTCAGGACACACATGGGTTCCAGAAGATCAATTCTACCTCGGTCATTACCTCAGTGGAAATGACCATTGACATTGAGAAAGGTTATGGTGAAAGAGTTAACACGCGATTAGGAACAATCGGGTTCGCTAAATTGAATAGGTATGGTTGAGTAGTAAACACTTCACGCCGGAAATTCGGGTTGCCCATTTCAGGCACTTTTCAGTAATGGTCTCCAGTCGTGCTGTGTCTACGGTATAGCCTCGTGGTTAAAGAGTTCGCTCGTCTTGCCGAAGACCCGGGTTCGATTCCCCACATGGGTACAATGTGTGAAGTGCATTTCCGGTGTCCCCCGCTGGAATATTGCTAGATGCGGCGTAAAACGAAACTCTCTTACCAACCCGTGATGGGTAAAATCACAATATCAGACATCTTTAATAATCAGAGATCAAATTAGCCATCATCGTTTATCAGTTCCTCGTCTACCACAGTGTGCCAAGCAACATAACAGGATTCTGTTGAGGGGCTGTCACAGAATGTGGTTACAGAATGACGTTATTCAGCCTCCAAGGGACAGGTTTCGTATCGCTAGGCCAGAGGTTTGCCAATTCCTCTGTTAATAAGTAAAATGGATTTGCTGGCCACATTTAGCAAGGATATGGGTGTTTGCCTCTTGCTTTATGACGTGAAATCGATACATGTATTCGTGCATATTGTGACACAGACAGTCTGGATGGCGGTCGGTCTGGACTGCAGATAGCGCCCGGACATTGTGGCCTGGTCCAGATGTTCAGGTATTATCCGACACTGGCGAATCCAGATCGATTCGAAGTACGGGTTAGTCAATACTACTCACAGGATTTGTAGCTTGTAGGAATCGCTTTATAACGCAATGAATCACTTTTAGTGGGACTTAAGGTCTCGTAATGGGGAAATGGCGCTGCGCTTATATTTCGTTCCCGCAGGATTTTGGCTGGGTAAGATTGTAATAAATTTTCAAAAACGTCTTTCGTTTTACACTACTTCTCGATGACTGGGTACTGATTGAGTCTCTGGGAATTCTGGTAAGAGAAGTAACAATATCACACAAAGGATACCATACTGGAAATTTAAAAATACTCCAGAAACAATTTACAGTTTTTGCTTGGGCAATTTAGCTGAGGGTGGAGAGAGGGGCAGACAACTCGCATCTTACGTGCATTTTGTTAACAAGCTCTTCTTACTACCAGCAATAAATTTAGTATATTATTAAATTTTGAAAAAATAATTAAAGGGAATTAAGAGTATGTTATTAGCCATTGCTTGATTACTTTCACAAGCCACTATCAACATATATTTGCGTATTTGACGCAAATACGAAGCTTATTTGGAGCTTTTAAGAAACACCATGTCCAACCATTAGCAAAATGAGAATACACAGTGTCTGTCAACTGATTTAGTGAAAGTGCTCTACAATGCAGTCATCAGTAAAGCTGCGTCTAGCGGTATTATCTGAGGCTGATCCAGGCTAACCGATAGTTAATAGGGCTAATGAGGTCCATACCAGGACACATACTGACCACGACATTCGCTCATTAAACAAACATCGGTTATTGAGACCCCATTACGCCTTAAAATGTCGCCAGTGTTCATTGTTAAGTGAAAACAATTTTATTTTCAAAAGTCAGTTGTCAGAAAAAGGTTTATGCATTTTGCTAGGCATGTATTTAACTTTCACAAAGATGTGGGCCTAGCCTATTGTTGCATGTCATCGTATCCAAGGTAAGTAGACCGATGCTCATGTTGTTGATCACAGGAACATCTGGTCAAGGCTGTTAATTACAGACGGTTATTAATTCCGCTTCGTTGTAACGTTAATTTGAGTTAAACAACAGCCAGCAAGCCATGGGTGACAAACCTTCAGAAGATCAGTTCTGTAACGTTGCTGACGATTAAAGATCGTTTCTCTCCACTGTGGGTAATCGTACAAACATGCTAATTAACTACTCTCAATGGAACGGCTAATACGCTTCGAGCTGTACTGATGTTATGAGATCAAGAATCCATGCTGCCTGACCGCAGCAAGTCTCTCCGGGGCAATCGTTTAATGTCCGGACGGTGTGCACCAAGCGGAATAACTACAACCGGACCGGACCGGCTACACCATGTCAATGGCCTCACTTAGCGCTGTCCGTTTCATATCAGACTTAGCCGCCATAATAATATGATATGGTCGATTGTTTGTATCAAGTAGGGTTCTTGATGATGTTTGACACAAGCAGTATTTTAATCTTAAATGTTAGATTATAATAAACATGAATTAAAACAATTATTTGATGGTTATAACTTTCAGTTCAGTTCATACACATCATCATCATCATCATCATCATCATCATCCTCATCATTATTCACATGACGACGACAAAGATGGTAATTATGAGTGTGTTCCTGCTGATGGTCGTGATGTCACCCGATGTTTTCCACTCCTATGCTCACCAGAATGACCGACACACAACAAATCGATTCTCTTCTCATTGCAGAAGTGTGGAGTCGACCACAGAAGACAACAGCATCTTTGTGCCAGCCTGCTTCTTTCATTAACTTATGAATTCTATTTACAGTCCCTCTATTTTCCACAACGTACAAACTGAAGTTGGAACATATTCAAGGACACAGTACCATTCTTTTTGATGTTTAGTTAATGGGAATATCAGGTGATGTACCAGATTCGCAAACAATCGTTGGCTAACGAAGTCGCCGTCTTCAGTACTGCGAACACAGTAGGCTTTACGGGGCTTTTACATTATACCAGCAACATCACGGAGAGGGGGTGGGGTGGATTGTTACCCACTGTACCCATATGGGGTACTTAAAGAGTCACAGGGAGATCCCGAGGAAATGTAGACTTGCTTCATTTAGAGTCTTAGCGTTTGCTGGAAGGGCTTGGAAAAATACGTTTCAGGGACTGTGAGTGAATGAGTATGGTTTATAACGCTGTTTTATCATTGTTCCAGCAATATCACGACAGGTGACACCAGAAATGGGCTTCAAACATTGTGGACCCGTGAAGGTTTGAGGTAGAATAGGCCTTCTGCAACCCACGCTTGCCATAAAAGACGACTATGCTTGTCGTAAGAGGCGACTAACGGGATCGGGTGGTCAGGCTCGCTGACTTGGTTAACACGTTATCGGTTCCCATTTGCGCAGATCGATGCTCATGCTGTTGATCATTGGATCGTCTGGACCAGACTCGATCATTTACAGACCGCCGTCGTATAGCTGTAATATTGTTGAGTGGAGTGTAAACCCACTCACTCACTCACTCAAACATTGTGTCCAGGTAGGGAATCGAACCCGTTCATTTGGCGTGAGGAGCGAACGCTTTAAACCCTAGACTACCCCACCACCCATCAGGGACTGTGAGACAGACTACCGATGTATGTGCTGCTGATGGAGAAGATATAGGTCACTATGCCACTGCGTACATCATGGTTATATCGTTAGCAGCAGGACGTTACTGTAGTTAATGCTGACCCAAACTAATGGCCACATCAAAGGAAGCCCCTGGAAAAGGTGAATAGTGCCGTCACGGATATCTGTCGTAATGCTAGGTTAGACTAGCAGTGTTACGGCCGTTACAGAGCTAATTTCACTTTGTGTAAGTGGACCTTTGAGGATTGCAAGTGTATTTTTGAAGATTTTGTTTGCATCCGTGAAGATCCGGGTTAGAATTGATCTTCGGCAACCTATGTTTGTAAGAAGCCGTGATATTGATATTGCTGGGTTACTGCTGAGATATTGTTAAAAGCGGATACAGCTTCACTCACTCACTCACTCACTCCCTCGTAAGAGGCGAATAACGGGATCGGGTGGCCATGTGAGGTTCGCTGTCTTGAGACATGCCAACGTATCCCAACTGCAAAGATCGATGCTTATAATGTCAATCACTAGGTTGTCTGCTCCAGACTAACTCATATACAGACCGCCGTTATATAGCGGGAATATTTCTGAGTGACGTATAAACAATAAAAAACAATGAACTGTTTGACTGGTATTAGTTTTTTTTCGAATTTGGTAAGTAACAGTAAAGGCAAAATAATTGTCTGGTCCAGATTCGATTATTTACAGACCGCCACCATATAGCTGGAATAGTGCTCAGTGCGGCGTAAAACTACACTCACTTACTCAAGTCTACGAGACAGTCTTTCGTGTCGTGCACACAGCTCAAAGCTCCTACACGTGCATAAATCTTTATAATGTTCCCCATTATCACCCATGCACATTGTCAGATACAGGATTTAAGATAAAACTGACAGGTATATATGTATAAATGTGATTATGACGCAAATTATTGTGTGCAGGACATGTGCACCCCCGAGCGCAAGTGCGGGTGAAAGAGATGGAAAATACAGCCCGTGTCACTCGAGTGTTGTGAATTGATGGGGGATGGGCCCAGTATGGTTTCATTGGTTGCTGTGCTGACCTTAACGAAAGAGCCCGTGGGACCCGTGTAGGATGGGCAAGCGATATTTACACTGTCAGACACCGGATGCTGACGTTAACAGAATCTCCTTGAAACATTTTACGATCGATTTCTGAGTCAAGCTTCTATTTACAGGTACACGTGATCTGTGTATTTCGGACCGGTTTGTTCATGTGACTAATAGATTAGACAATCTACTATGTTAATCTTTCAAAATTAATAGAATGTATTGTCTTTGGAGATTTAGACTTGATTTACGGTCACTCCTTTTGAATATATTACATGGTTAAGGTATTGAAAAACTCGAAATTTTAGCCTCCGAGCTGAAGAATACAGGTCGTGGCCATTTCATCCGAATTCAATGTGATAAATTAACATAACGGGTATCCGGGTAGGGTAGGTAACAAGGGATGGGGTACCCGGGTAGAACACTTTGCCCGTCCCAGGCCTACTGTGTATCTATATCACTAAAAGGTATATGTTCACGTTCGTTTTGGATAATTTACTGTGTTATGTCTCACACAGGAATATTCCAGTTATATGCCATTTCTCATGGTTGAAATGTGGTTTGGATGCGTTGATGTGAATGTGAGTGTGGTTTGGGAAACGGTGGATGTGGATTTGAGTGTGAGAGCTAGACTATGCCTTGACGTGAATACGGTGAGGATGCGTTTGATGTGGTTGTAAGGTAGGGTCATTTTTCTTCATCCTGGTGAGTATAGGGAGGATAACACACACTAAGATATGGGACTGCGATGAAGGTCTACTAAGATCCTTCAACTCGGCTGCGGCTGTGACACCAAGGTCGACCGACGCTTAGCCAACTCAAGAAAGCCCTCACTTCACACTCTCGGATGTTATCGCCGTTGTGTAACCCCTTATGAATATCGGTGATTTATGGCCCAGAGGGCTCACCATACAGCGATCCATTCACCCGGGGCTGACAGCTTCGACATCGTCTCCATTAGTGGAACTATTTCAAACATTTTACAGGCTTGGCTTTGTTTTCCTGTCGTTTTCTTTCTTTATGCTTATGACTGGCGCATGTGCTTTCCTATTTCTTATCTAACGGAATAGATCTGTTGCTAATTACTGTTAATCATAGGGTTGTCACAGAATGTTTAGTTCAGTAAATTATTCCATCGTATTACCCTATTGCTCTAACAAGAATGAGTAAAGACGTGAACAGTGTAATAGATTCGCTGTTATTCAAATTTTGGTCTGTGGCTAGCTTAATGGTTAAAGCGTTCGCTCTTCACACCCTCTTGGGTACAATATGTGAAGCCCATTTCTGTTGTCCTCAACCATGTTATTGCTGGAACATTCCTAAAGGCGGGGAAAAACCATACCCACTCACTCATACAACAAGCGAGGGTTGCTGGGGATATACTCCACACCGGAATACACTCGGACCAAATGGGAACATTCCCCAGACTTGAAGCCCGGAGGGTATATATACAGTATTATACAGTATGTATAGGGCCCTTGTTACAGCTTTCTCTTGTTAGTAAGTGAGTGAGTATGGTTTTACGCCGCTTGTAGCAATATTTCAGCTATGAGAAACCAGAAATAAGCTTCACACACTGTACCCATGTTAGGAATCGAACACGGCCCTTCGGCGTGCTGAGCCAAAGCTCAGTTTATTAGGCTAACCCACCGCCCCAGATATTCAACAAGTAAAAATGTAAAACTGCACCTGCCACTGTTTCCCGGATACAAAATAAAAAAAACAGAACGTCCTTCGTAATGGTTGGTTCGCACGAAGAGTTGATTGTTTGTCATGTCAAGATATCATAAACCCGTAATCATCAATACAAGAGAAAACAACAAGGAAGTCCATATGTTGTGTTCTGTCGAGCATGAAAACATGGGATGCCTTTCCTGTTCTGCCCCTGCGGTTAAATCATTTGTCCGTCACGCCGAAGACCCGGGTTCGATTCCCCAGATGGGTATAATGTGTGAAGCCCATTTCTGGAGTCTCCTTCCGTGGTATTGTTGGTTAGGTCGCGTAAGTCCGACCTTTGCATGCGTGTAAAAACAAACTGGTCGGTCTGGAGGGTTATGGCGTTTAGGTCGACTAGTTCTAGACAATAGGCAGTCAATGTTTTCGCTGGAATATTGCCAAAGACGGCGTAAAACCATACTCACCCACTAACTCACTTCCCTCTTCTGATGAAGAGTTTTACACCGCACTTCGCGACATTACTTGACTGAGTCACGGCGACGTGAGCCAGACACTATAGTGGGCTACGAATGTCGACGACAGCATCTATAAATCAGTCAGTGATGTCATATACCATTGTACCTTCCTGATGCTCGTTAGTGCGTGTATGTTACATGCTAAAAACATTACCTCTCAATGCATGAAATCAAATAGTACGGTTTCTCACACCACCAACATATTATTCTCCCATTGCTCGTAAACAAAAGATATACGATCAAGGCAATAAAAAATCCTCTGGCAGCTATAGAGAATGAAGCAGGGCCAAACCAATAAAATTGTTTTCCCATTTTCCGATACTCTCGGACATAAATGTAGATGCCAAAGCAATCAACCCATTTGATTAACACTACCAGTGACCCGATCGTGACCTGTTTACACCCGGGGCCATCTGGAGACGTGTTATATGATCTGTATTGCTTACTAGTACATGTACATACGCTTCTTTATTGTCTGGTGGGTACAATGTATTATACATATATCTACAAGCACGCGGAACTGACAGACAGAACCAGTCACGCTTGGCTGATTCCATTAATTCGGGTGTGATGTACGGAAGGGGCGACACTGGAATGTCCGTCTGACTAGTGTCATTAATACTAAAGGTTAATATTACACTGAAACGTAACACTACATCACGGTGACACAAGGGGGTTAGTTATTAGGTATGTAGGCCTCTCGTGTATCTGGGGGAGTGGGTTGGGGGCACATTTAGGGGTGTGCTGGTTAATGTATCACTGTATGGAATATGTTTAAGCATGTATGAGACTGATTGGAAATATGGTTGACATCGTGAACAAGAATCTGCGGTGGTTGGACTATTATACATTTAAGGGCGCATGTAACAAGCGTTGTTTTGTTGATTAACGCTGCAACATTCCAACTGTATGGCGGCGGTCCGTAAACCCAGTCTGAACCAGATGATCCAGTGATCAACGGCATGATCATCAGTCTACGCAATTAGGTCAGCCAGACTGACCACCTGATCGCGTTAGTCGCCTCTCACGATAAGCAATGGGTTACTGAAGACAAATTCTAACCCGGATCTCCCCGGGTCCCTGTGACAAGGGGACGATGGCAGCGGTATAAGGGGTAGTTTCAAGGAACAGTCTCACAACTGAAGGTACCAAACCGTGTTACATATGGTAAATATTCTTTGATCCCCTGTTAAAATTAGGAGCGTGCTACGTGTGCACTCTGCGATGGTATTAAGCAGTGAATGATTCATACGGTGCGAGATGCATCAAAATAAATACCACAAGGAATGAAACATACAAAGAAACTACGGAATTATTACACGGATGTACAACACGTGTAAAAGAATAGAACAAACAGTCTTGGGGAGCGTTCTCACATGACAAGAGGGGAAACATCACATGACAAGAGGGGAAACATCACATGACAAGAGGGGAAACATCACATGACAACATGTGAATCATCACATGACATGACAATGGGAGAAACATCACATGACATGAAGAGATACATGACATGACAATGGGAGAAACATCACATGACAACATGTGAATCATCACATCACACGAGGAGATACATGACATGACTATGGGAGAAACATATGAATCATCACGTGACATGAAGAGATACATAGCATGACAATGGGAAAATCATCACATGGCGTGGAGAAACGTGACTTGTCAGGGGAACCATGGCATGAGAAGAAAATGACACAAGAGGAGATACAAGATACGATATGGAGAGAAAATGATATAACATGAGGAGACACATGAGCTGACACGAGAAAGTAGATTTGGTTTTACACCGCACCGCAATATTCCAGTCACGGTCTGGGAGTGGTCGAGCCTGGACCAAACAATCGAGTGATGAGCAGCATTAGGGACATGACGAGGAGAAACAAGACATAACATGAGGAGTAACATGACATGACAAGTGCAGAATCATGACATGACATGGTGTGCAACAATAGAAACAACGCATGACAACACCAGGAAATGACAAGAAACACGGCATGAGAGGAGACACCCCGACATGCTTCATACGATCTGATTACAGTGTGTGGAATTCCTATTCAGCCGCTTGATTTATCTGCACATAGGGTCAGTGAAATCCAATTCTATAGTTCAAGTTTTATCTGTGCAAGTGTATGTTATATCTGCCTGCGTGCACTGTAGGAGGTTACACTACCCGGGTTGCCAAAATCTACACGATTTCATCAATACATTACGCCATATATGCACTCAGTATTTCGCAGTTACTGTTCAAGCGTGTCGGGAGAGCCAATCCCTCGCTCAAGTGGGAGACGTTTCAAATTGTCAATAAAAAATCCATTTCTTACCAAAAAAAAATAATATTCTTTGGAATGTCATTTATGAGCCTCCGGCCAGGAAGTCAAGTGTAGATTTCGCCGATAGACTTCACCCACAGAATGGATTCCATTATCAAGCCTTAATCAAGACAATTTGGTAATGTATTTATCAATGAAAAGTTCGTCAGATTGCCTGCGGGCGGGCCGGGGATGAAATAAACACCCTCCCGGGGACAAACGGTGCCCTTTCATCCTGTATACTTCAAATGCTTGAAATGCCATTGACTAAGACATATCACAAACACACGTAGATCTGTTAATAATCACACTCACTCAACTCAGGTTGGTTAACGCTTGACCCAGATACATTCGCCCCCACACCCACAAAATATGCCATTCATACTTGTCCATTTCATTCAAGGCTTATCGTAGCACCAAGATACCTTCAGCCGTTATTATACTTTCCCAAAGATACTGACTTATGGCGTCGACGCACGTGTAATGTGACAATCATAGGATGAATTCACATTTCGTTCTGTAGTGGAGGTTCCAAAATCGGATTAAGGAATTACCATCCGTGGCAGGGAATCAATGTAAGTAGCCAGTCGGAATACGACTCCAATTTGAAACATTAATGTACTATACCCTAGACCAACTGTGACACTAACAGCTCGTGATGCTATGTCAGCCATAACTCATTAGTAATACCTCTTGGTGAGGAAAGATAAAATATGTTATAACTATATGCAATATGAAGGAATAGTGATAGGGATATTTTATGTCATGACAAAAGTCAGAAATTTGTGTTTGTGTCTATTCTTATTCCCCTATCGACAATGCCCACTGAATGACAATGTGTTTTATGTGTTTTCGTATGTGTGTTTATGTTGTGTTTGGTTTGTGTTATGTGTGTGTTCGTGTTGTGTATGTATGCTTGAGTGTTTGTGTGTGTGTGTGGTTTCGTTTTTGTTTTTGTTTTGTGTGTGTGTTTGTTTGTTTTTTTTTTGGTTTTTGGTTTTGTTTTGTTTGGTGGTAGGGGAAGGGTGTGTGTGTGTGTGTGTGTGTGTGTGTGTGTGTGTGTGTGTGTGTGTGTGTGTGTGTGTGTGTGTGTGTGTGTGTGTGTGTGTGTGTGTGTGTGTGTGTGTGTGTGTGTGTGTGTGTGCGTGTTAAAGTGCATGTTATAGTGATGTTGAACCCTGCGCTATTTGTATGATATTTCGGTTTGTGCCACTGGTAGCAATTTAGTACATGTAGTAAGATCATAAGATCATGACAGGAGATGCACTCGCCGTGTAGAAATAGACCCTTGCCTAGCGTGTGGTGGACGTTTTTCATCAAACCACTATGGCGTTAGACAACCGCCTGGGGCGTTAGCACAGTGTGTAGTGTGTTCGCTCGTGATGCAGTTTCCTTTCACTGGCACAAAGTACATGAACGCAGCCTGAGGTCCCCGTTGAGGTACGACTGACGAAAACACGTCCAAGTCATTTAAACTCGTACTGGCTCTGAGTCTAAACGTGATCAGATGCAGTGAACCCCAGAGGTCTATTGCGTTGCCTTTTAAAGTTTATGTTTGAGGAACTAGCTCTGTTCCTGAGGACAAACAGACGTAGAAAGGGTGATATAGGCCTGTAATAACTAAGGGTAAACTGTCAACTCGATACTTGATGACAACTGATATACGGGACCACGATGACACCAAATCAAGGCCACCACCCATCCCTACCCTACCCTACCCTACCCTACCCTACCCTACCCTACCCTACCCTAATGAAGCAGGGGCGATGGGCTAGCCTAGTGGTTAAAGCGTTTGTTCGTCACGACGAAGGCCAGGTTTCGATTCCCCACATGAGTGCAGTGTGTGAAGCCCATATCTGGTATTCCCCGCCTTGATATTGCTGGAATATCATTAAAAGCGGCGGCAGACTAAACTCAGTCACTCACACTAGTGAAGGTGCAATACAATTTAATACTCGAAGTAGAGTAGCTCAGTGGTTATAGCATTCTCTAGCGGGGGTTCGATTCCCTGCTTCTGTACAATGTGTTAAGCTCCGTTCGGTGCCACTCGTCGTGGTATCGCTGGAATATTGTTAAAACTGAATACAACTGTACCTTCTCACTTGAATTGTCACGGTATTAGTTAACGAAGATTGCAGCATCTTTATTACAGTTCTTCCACTGATTGTTATCCTTCCAGTTTCCTAATGCTCATCAAAGACGTTATCTGCTTACATGTGTTCTACAATAAGCTGAAAACAAGACGCTCCCACTGGGTGACATTTTGCATACTGTAGTGACAAAATTTGCATTTTTTTTTTTTTGTATTTAAAATATGATTCATTTGCTGGTGCTAAACATCACCTTTTGGTTACGTGGTTACAATCCGAGATTAAAGTCATGCGAACACCTACACTAGTTACGGATAACCATTACCGTAAATGCCTAAAATTTAAGTTACTTAAAGTGTTTAACCTGAAATTAAATAAGCAATAAGAAACAAATACCCCCGCTTTAGCTGGGGATAATATATAGTATTACATATACCTTGTATATAGAGCATCAAATATTCGCGTACGTTTAAATGAAATTTCATTCATAAAAAAGATAATATAACCTGTAGTCTCATCTTATGCTTCCTTCCTATTCTGTGAACAATGGAATCCAAGAAGGGTCATTGTCGCGTTGGACCCGTGAAGGTCCCGGGGTAGAATAGGCCTTCAGTAACCCATGTTTGTCAGAAAAGGCGACTATGCTTGTCGTAAGAGGCGACTAACGGGATCGGTTGGTCAGGCTCGCTGACTTGGTTGGCACGTCATAGGTTCTCAGTTGCGCAGATCGATGCTCATGTTGTTGATCACAAGATTGCCTGGTCCAGACTCGATTATTTACAGACCGCCGCCATATAGTTGTAATAGTGCTGATCGTGGCGTAAAACTAAACTCACTCACTCATTGGCACGTTGTCGCGTAGTCGCGTAGTCGCGTAGTCGCGTAGTCGCGTTGTCGTCCTCTCAAATATGAGACAAAATTAATCAAGCGCAACAAGGCGACAAAGCGACATTTCGCCCATTTGTCTCATTGTCGCGATATCGCATGTAGCGTTTTGAATAATATTTTTCTTTTCCCCCAAACTACGACACGCAACAAAGCGACCGTTTTGATGGTTAAAATATGTCGCATTGTCGCCGTTTGTTAATTTTTTTTCTCATTTTGCTTGTTTTTGAGAGGGCGACAACGAGAAAATACGACAACGCGACAATGTCCCTTCTCGGAATCCATAGTGAGCGAACTTACTCGTCTATGTCAATATTTTGTTTAGCCTCCGTAATCGCAAATCTTTACTGTCGCCGTTGATAATGTGATGTATATTGACGGTCTTTCAAAGCATTTACTCTCAATCTATCGACGTCTGTTCAACCGGGACCAATGCCTTCCCAGTGCAACCCCCATTTATTTCAGACGTGGAAAAAAGTCTGATCTCATTTTACGTTTTCTTTCGTTAATGCTCTAAACAAAATAGACACACGTTTTCTTTCAGTTTTATCAATGCTTACGTCTAGACTGCTCTATGGAATTTGGATCAACATTCACATTGTCATAACAGACCCTTAAATAAGGAAGGGCGGTTCATTTCAAAGCCCTTGTTGAACATGAATAAGATATTGAAGTGTTGACATAATGCGGCACGATTCTAAATGTGCAGCACACGTACTAGCCTGTATCGCAGTCTATGAACCGCATTATTTGCCCCCACTGTCAGCCCTCCCTGCTAAACTAAAGCCTTCAGTGAAGCAAGTCTAGTTCCCCAGGCTAGGGATCTCCTATTTCACTGTGGATCCTTTCCAGTTTAAATAAGATTGTTTGTTACTATAAAATAATGTATATCCAGAGACAGAGACTTAGTCTGTAAACATGCCGCATTCATCTGGTTAAGGCCCTCGCTTCCCTCGTATCTCCATTTTCCTTATGACGAGTGTCTGCAGGGGGAGCGAATGGAGTTTCAAGTCAACTGTAGCGAGTGGCGCTGAGCCATGAAATGAATTCCACAAGTACTCAACACATTGGGTACGCTGATGTTGACAAAGCCGGAGGTTCGGCGACGTCAGGCCCTTGTTTGCTTACTGTATTGTTGAGCAATTGATAGTTCTCAAGATGGTGCTAACTCAGCTCGACGCTAGAAGTACAAATCACATAGTACAAACAGGATTATACATGTCAGTAACATGTAAAACCCATTGAGGACACACTGGATGGTGGTCAGGTACGTTCAGTCTGTCTCACAGTCCCTGAACCACATTATTTCCTCAACTGCCTCGCCCTTCCTGCAATGCTATAGCCCCAAATGAAGCAAGTCTAGATTTCCTCAGGTTCAGGTTTTGAATCTCTCGTCTCCCTGGGGCTCCTTTTCAGTTCAAAAGGGTTGGGTTGTAACTGTCAAAATAATATGTATTTAGAGACTAAATACTAAGGTATGGTGACTTGTAATTGTGCCACCCTAGCTTAACTATATACGTAGGTGCTCACAATATCCCCCACGGTTGATGTATAGCCCAGGTTCAGCTATTCATAGGACACGGTGCTGGAATAACGCTGTTGGCGACGTTAAACAACGAATATGAGCACGTTCTGTGCCTGTATACGTGAATTCATTATAAAAAGATTATCAGTGTGCGTGAAAATACTATGTCACAACTATCCCAGCAATGAATGGGTACCCGATAGGATGACACCTTGCAATTCAAGATCCATGAGATCCGAGTTAGAATTGGTGTTGAGCAACCCATGCTTGCCTTTAATCAGCCACATCAATAACAGAGATCGGGTGGTCAGTGTCACTGGCTTGGTTGACAAGTGTCATATCCCAGTTTCGTAGATCGGTGCTCATGTTATTGATCACTTTATAGACAGAATACGTTTTATAACAACCAACCAACCAAATCAAATGCCTTGTCTAAAGGACACTCAAGCACAATTTTCCACATATGTGAAGACCTGCTATAAAAATCCAGTGTGGATCAGATGGCCATGTGATTAGTATCTTGAGCAACGATATTTTAACACATTCTGAACCAGGTCAGTCAACCTATAGCTATCTGATATATCTATAAGTCACCTCTTTTACAAGCAGAGCTTACTGTGGCTTTTATTCTAACATGGAATCTAACTCACTCACTCACTCAAACGGTTTGATCTGTTTCTTTTCATACAATAGCCTCATAAACTTTCAAAGCTAAGCTGATTGTTTGTTTACATAATACATTTGCTTTTAACCAACAATATGTAATCCTAATCAGGAGAGTAATCTACAGGTGTTATGGGTGTGTAATAGCTGTAAATCATTACGGATTAGAGGATTACCTCACGTCATTACACTTGAGGTCATACCTGAAAAGAATAACACACTGCGCACGTATCATAGATATTCGACTGCGCGGACGTCGGAAGAAACAACCTTCTTAATGCATACAAATTTACACAATGAAATAAGATATAATGCATGATATTATTTATTTCACTTTGAAGTAGCGCTGATTTGTAATACATATTCATTGTTTGAATGTTTTCAAATCACTTCATTTTCGGCGTGTTCAACCTGAAATATCAATCATGTGTATGTATCGGTTTGAAAAGGTTCAGCTGTCAAGATGAAACATAGGCCGAAAGAAACAATATTGTGCGTGCGAGCAAAAACTTAAACATGGCACGTCCTCGAATTACATGACGCTGGAGTATGTGTAATTTCAGGAATTTCACGATATGGAATAAATGCCGTAAACTACACGCAGATAAGGTTAAATTCTAAGTGAGATTTCTTCTTGCACGTGGGGTATAAATTATCATGTGTATTTCGCTGACATTGCTATGTGACATTGTGCAATGGATTACTCTTATGTCACTTTGACATGAGGCTGTCAACGGTCATGAACAAAGAAGGGTGAAGTTTTCTCTGAACATGCTCCATCCCTAATAGAATAACAAATAAATTCTTATCACTGTCTCTGTCAAGCTGTTGAATTATAAAAGTGTACATGATGCAACATTACGTGGGGACCGGATGCAACAATCGTGATAAAAACAACACCTTTAAACACAGACAGTCACATTGTGACTATATTTCGTCTAAATTATCCCTTTGATTGGCTGGTTGTTCAACGCCTCACTCAGAAATATCAAAAAAAAACAAACAAAAAAACAAACAGGGATCGTCAATAATTAATAATGATTTTCGAGGAGAAGCATTTAGAATGCGAACGGCCCCACCTCTCAACACACACAGACACACACGCACAGACACACACACAGACACACACACACACACACACACACACACACACGTACTCTTTTTATACAAATAGTAAGATAGTGACAACCCCAAGCCCCACCCCATTTTGTCATGTTCAAAATCAATTACTCCCTCATCCCCCTTCCCGTTAGTATAAGCATGAGCATATCTTGTCAAATTTCTGCCTAAATGTCATACCCTTCCTAGTACACGTGTACAAAACTGATAACACCCCACACACCCTCACCCAACCGGGTGGTCCCCTTAAAATAATCATCACCCCACTCGATAGCCTTAAATTATGAACGGTCTCTTAACGAAAAAATCATCACATCGTTACAAGCGTGTTCATTATCAAAGTAGTTTACTCTTTCAACATCCCTGTGTCAGTCATGCGTTGAACTGTTGTGGCATTTATTCTTTAATTAATATGTTTTAAGTACGAACTCTTTCACAGTGGTCATATTCATTTTTTAAAAATAAAATGCAAAACCTAATGATTCTTATTTTATTATAGTTATTAGATTTCTTTAATTTAATCAAGGGACGGAATCTTCATGCATGAGTGATGTTACTGAAAATGACGTGCTCAAACCCCTAATGACTGCTTATAATTAAAAATACATTATGAAAACACCCCATCTCCGTTTTTTACTGACATTTCGTTTTTGTTTATTTAAATATAAATTAAATGCAAATATAGAGCGTCTTTATTGTCATTTCTAAATTAGTCGTGCATATTTCATGCATGAGTGAAGTTACTGAAAATTATATGTAGATATGTCAGTAATGACTGTGCTTACGAGTGAAAATTGAAAACAATGACTATACGTTCCTTCCCCGTATTAACATTATTGTACTTCGCATTCATCTGAAGGCAGATGCTGACATTTTAATGTAAAAATAGTGAGGGGGGACCGCGGGGTAGCCTAGTGGTTAAAGCGTTCGCTCGTCCTGCCTAAGACCCGAGTTCAATTTCCATATGGGTAAAAAGTGTGAGGTCGTTTTCTGGTGTCGTGATATTGTTGAAATGGTGTTGAAATGGGTGTTCTCACTCACTCACTCACTCACTCACTCACTCACCCACTCAAATAATCTAACAAAGGTAACAACGACCAAAGCCGTGACCTCATTTTCAGTGTGGTGACATTATGTAGCGTAAACTAATTATATATGTACTCTATACGTGGTTACAACTTCTTTTCACGCAAACCCGTTGACCGTTACAATTCGTTTCTACACCTAATTTGTGTAGGTCACCCACCAACGTATCAAAGAAAAAACGTCATGGTCCGCCACAACAATGTCCACACCGTACCGTATCGTTTATTGTTTTGTCTGGGTCTCCCGCAGACATAACAACATGTCACATGGTCACGTATTATACCAAAACACCAATGTCCACACCGTACCGTATCGTTTATTGTTTTGTCTGGGTCTCCCGCAGACATAACAACATGTCACATGGTCACGTATTATACCAAAACACCAATGTCCACACCGTACCGTATCGTTTATTGTTTTGTCTGGGTCTCCCGCAGACATAACAACATGTCACATGGTCACGTATTATACCAAAACACCAATGTCCACACCGTGCCGTATCGTTTATTGTTTTGTCTGGGTCTCCCGCAGACATAACAACATGTCACATGGTCACGTATTATACCAAAACACCAATGTCCACACCGTGCCGTATCGTTTATTGTTTTGTCTGGGTCTCCCGCAGACATAACAACATGTCACATGGTCACGTATTATACCAAAACACCAATGTCCACACCGTGCCGTATCGTTTATTGTTTTGTCTGGGTCTCCCGCAGACATAACAACATGTCACATGGCCACGTATTATACCAAAACACCAATGTCCACACCGTGCCGTATCGTTTATTGTTTTGTCTGGGTCTCCCGCAGACATAACAACATGTCACATGGTCACGTATTATACCAAAACACCAATGTCCACACCGTGCCGTATCGTTTATTGTTTTGTCTGGGTCTCCCGCAGACATAACAACATGTCACATGGCCACGTATTATACCAAAACACCAATGTCCACACCGTGCCGTATCGTTTATTGTTTTGTCTGGGTCTCCCGCAGACATAACAACATGTCACATGGTCACGTATTATACCAAAACACCAATGTCCACACCGTGCCGTATCGTTTATTGTTTTGTCTGGGTCTCCCGCAGACATAACAACATGTCACATGGTCACGTATTATACCAAAACACCAATGTCCACACCGTGCCGTATCGTTTATTGTTTTGTCTGGGTCTCCCGCAGACATAACAACATGTCACATGGCCACGTATTATACCAAAACACCAATGTCCACACCGTGCCGTATCGTTTATTGTTTTGTCTGGGTCTCCCGCAGACATAACAACATGTCACATGGCCACGTATTATACCAAAACACCAATGTCCACACCGTACCGTATCGTTTATTGTTTTGTCTGGGTCTCCCGCAGACATAACAACATGTCACATGGTCACGTATTATACCAAAACACCAATGTCCACACCGTGCCGTATCGTTTATTGTTTTGTCTGGGTCTCCCGCAGACATAACAACATGTCACATGGTCACGTATTATACCAAAACACCAATGTCCACACCGTACCGTATCGTTTATTGTTTTGTCTGGGTCTCCCGCAGACATAACAACATGTCACATGGTCACGTATTATACCAAAACACCAATGTCCACACCGTGCCGTATCGTTTATTGTTTTGTCTGGGTCTCCCGCAGACATAACAACATGTCACATGGTCACGTATTATACCAAAACACCAATGTCCACACCGTACCGTATCGTTTATTGTTTTGTCTGGGTCTCCCGCAGACATAACAACATGTCACATGGTCACGTATTATACCAAAACACCAATGTCCACACCGTACCGTATCGTTTATTGTTTTGTCTGGGTCTCCCGCAGACATAACAACATGTCACATGGTCACGTATTATACCAAAACACCAATGTCCACACCGTACCGTATCGTTTATTGTTTTGTCTGGGTCTCCCGCAGACATAACAACATGTCACATGGTCACGTATTATACCAAAACACCAATGTCCACACCGTGCCGTATCGTTTATTGTTTTGTCTGGGTCTCCCGCAGACATAACAACATGTCACATGGTCACGTATTATACCAAAACACCAATGTCCACACCGTACCGTATCGTTTATTGTTTTGTCTGGGTCTCCCGCAGACATAACAACATGTCACATGGTCACGTATTATACCAAAACACCAATGTCCACACCGTGCCGTATCGTTTATTGTTTTGTCTGGGTCTCCCGCAGACATAACAACATGTCACATGGTCACGTATTATACCAAAACACCAATGTCCACACCGTGCCGTATCGTTTATTGTTTTGTCTGGGTCTCCCGCAGACATAACAACATGTCACATGGTCACGTATTATACCAAAACACCAATGTCCACACCGTGCCGTATCGTTTATTGTTTTGTCTGGGTCTCCCGCAGACATAACAACATGTCACATGGTCACGTATTATACCAAAACACCAATGTCCACACCGTACCGTATCGTTTATTGTTTTGTCTGGGTCTCCCGCAGACATAACAACATGTCACATGGTCACGTATTATACCAAAACACCAATGTCCACACCGTGCCGTATCGTTTATTGTTTTGTCTGGGTCTCCCGCAGACATAACAACATGTCACATGGTCACGTATTATACCAAAACACCAATGTCCACACCGTACCGTATCGTTTATTGTTTTGTCTGGGTCTCCCGCAGACATAACAACATGTCACATGGTCACGTATTATACCAAAACACCAATGTCCACACCGTACCGTATCGTTTATTGTTTTGTCTGGGTCTCCCGCAGACATAACAACATGTCACATGGCCACGTATTATACCAAAACACGTCACCCAAGGGTCACATAAGTTGTTCCTTACAAACAAAGGATTAAGTCTCGTTTCGTATACACCGTGCGTGCATTCCTCACTTGGCCTAAGAGCATTTTCCCAGACATCGCCTGAGAGAAATTAGCCTTGCTTCAAGACTCATCATTCTGAAGAATTAGTCTCTGGATTTGTAGCATTTCTTTCTTTATGAAACAAAACACGTCCATAAGCGGAAAAGGTCTAATGATGTCAGTGTTTCATTGGACAACTTGTCCTTTTAATTCATAGTACCTAGAAATTGTGGTTTAAACTAACAATTATTGTCTTGAGTGTCCACTAGCAAGTCTACTGTGGAATATGTTCTCGGTTCCGTTTACACCGTAACATGAGTTCTGCGCAGCTAGTGGTTCTCCGTGAGATCAGGAGACATACTCGTGTCGTGTTTCTGCCACGCATGTCTAAAGTCTTCTAAAATATGTCCTTGTTATCGATGGATTATATTGATTTCTGTAAAATCAATGCCTATTCGAGTTCATATGATACAAAGGAGAATTATGTAACGCTACCAAAGTTGCTTTGATTACAATAGTTGATTTCTATCATTCTACAGATATATAATAATGATGGATAATTTGGATAAGGCTATATACATAAAATATCGATACATCTACATAACACCATTACTATTGATATTAAAATATAATCAACAATCTTATTTATCTGAAAATAAACATGTTTTTGCAAGGTTGCTTAATTTCATTTTAAACTATTAGTTCATTACGTTTATTCTTTTATGTGCTTTGAGCATGCACCTTGTGAACGGATACAGCGCTTTATAAATCATCATCATCATCATCATCATTATTTTATTAAAACAAAGTAAAAACACACACGCGATGATATTTATTGTTACTTTATCAAAAATGTGATGTAGGGCATGTACGTGGTATATTTAATCAGTACCGATAATATTCCTTGATGTCAGAACAACTTAGTCCCGATGCTTTAGCCGGACTTTGACAGAAAGCAGAATGACAGAACTGACACCGTCATCTGATCCAAATGTCACAGAATTGTAGATGACATTAACAATAAAATAATCATTACGACATTACAACCAAGTGAAAACCAATTTACTTGTAACAAAAGATATTTCTGACGCCATACTTGGCAGTAATTCTTAAAATTAACTACTTGCATTCATAACTGAGAAAACGCCATGTTAACAATACACGTAGCCTGCCATTTGGCTCGAACCTGGGGAACGATTCTTTATTTTATGCTTGAAACGTTCAAAAGACTGCGACAGTATCTGACTACGTTGCTGATCAGTGGATCGATAAATATATCTTTAAAGTCACCAAGGCTTACTCAGCACCACTTCTGTGACGACCTTTTATGGAAGAACGCGGAAAGAGGCCTTTTTCATATTCTTAGATTTTTTTTGTACAAAAAATCAATAAAGACGACGTCGGCAACGTCCTATACAAAACAGTAATCCTGGCCCTATTCGAAGATTTGACTCTGCTAAGGGGTTAATAGTTTCTGACCTCCCCGTATAATCCTTCCAAATTACGTACATATTACACAAACGCTGCATTTTCGGCCGATTATTAAACCTTTGTCACCACTATGTCCAGTCAATAATTATATGTCAATCACTGACAAAGATACATGGAGAGCCTCCGCTCAGCCAATCAGAGCACGGCTGACGTCACAAGCCCACCCCTTTGCGGTACTCTAGTCTTTGTGGACGGTGATGTGTAAAAATAGCATCGTAGCGTTTTCAATGGATGGCTCCACAGTGTGGTAGCGAGGTGTCTATGTTGTGTATCGGGGTGACTTGGAGGTGTTTTTGTTTGGTACATGGTACAGTTTTAGTGCACATTTTATGTATTTCTCGCTGTGTGGGAGAAATCGCACCAGACCTAATTATGCATGGAGAACATATCGCCACACAGTCGGTGGTTCGTTCGATCGTGTGTCGGAAGCCGGGCCGTCTGAATGACAGCCTAGCGTCGGCATGAACGTCGGAAAATATTCTGATCTTGGATTATAACAGGATTTCTCACAGAAGTAAGTATTGTGACGCATTAAGTATGGTTCGAACTGTGTGGGGGTGAATTTTGGTTGTGAAATATTCCGCCAAACGACGTACCCTCGCCATGTGGGTTACAACCCGTTATTGTGTTTACATATCGGTTCTCGCCATATTATGACAATATTATCCACCGGACGGGCGATATCAACGGGATTTGGGTGATGTGCTGGAAAACATGTTTAGTAATGACTCGTATTGGTAAAATGCTGTTGGATTAGTGATATCTGCATATTGCGAGAGCTTATGTGAGACTGATGGCTTGAGAGCTGTCCGTATTGATTTCCTTCATGAATGGCTGTCTATATTTCAGCCCGTGACCTGCGAGGAGTGAGGTCGACTAGCTCAAAGGGACAAGACTAACCCAAGGTGGTCACGTTTCAGACGGGCCCGACCCCCCTCTCAACCACACCCCTTGATCAGAGCGCGATGTGGGGTCTGAAGAGAAGCGCGCAGTGAGAGCAGGCAGTGTGCGTATGGATGTTTAGGGTCACCGAGAGCAGTGGAATGGTTTGTTACCAGGGAGATAGAATTGTGTCATCCTGGAGCTTTATGTAAGCCGTAACGAGTGATTGTTAACCGAGATGTTCAGTTTGAATAAGTGAAGTACCACTAGAGTGGTGTTGTGTTATTATGCCTGATCTACACTGTGTCGTCTGCTAGTCAGGCGGTTATTGGCGAGTTATGTCGTCTGCTCACTGCAGTATCAACATGACACAGAGCCTTTTGCAAGGAAAACGGTTCTTTTGCCGTGAGTGGGCCTTCTCCAAGGTGAACCATTGCGTGGAGCATAGACCCTCATCCAAAACCTGTGGGGCTTTAATCATGGGGGGCCCCGGGTGTGGGAAAACTGCCCTGTGTTGCGAACTAGTGTGGCCGACCGTGATTCAAGGCAAACAGGCGACGCTGAACAAACGCTTGCTTGCTTACCACTTTTGCCAAGCAAACGATATCGAGACCCTGTCTTTGGTCAATTTTATTCGCAATCTTGTCGACCAATTGTCAAAATCGGACTTACTAATAGGCTACAGAGAAAAGATCCAAGAACCATCTATACAAAGATTATTGGAGCCCTCGGAATGTGAACGAGATCCTGATGAGGCTTTCAAACAGGCGGTTCTGCAGCCACTGGCCACAATTGACCCGCCGAAAAGCACGTTATTCATGATTGTAGATTCTATAGACGAGTCGTATTTGCAGACAATCAATGATAGAGTCAACTGTAGCAGAACCCTAGCTGAATTACTTGCAAATCACCACCCTCTATTCCCAGAATGGTTACTCCTAGTGTGTTCCTCTCGGAAACAAAGCAAATCAGTAACACGAATGTTCACAGGTTTCAGAAAAATTAGCCTGGACGATCTTAGAAAGTCTCACATTGTTCGTGATGTGCAACAGTACATTCTGTGTCGACTGGACCAGGAGGAAGCCCTCCGGCAACATTTGAGCAAGGAAACGGCTGAAATGCTAAACCAGCTTCACATTAAAAGTAATGGCTGTTTCCTGTACTTAGAGAAAGTTTTGGACGGAGTGGCAGAGAACTTTATAATGTTACGTGAAATTCGAGAGATCCCCGGCACACTTAACGGGTTGTATCTCTGGCTTAGCCAACGATTGTTTGTTCGGAAGCAATTTACTAAAATACAACCAATTTTAAACGCCATTTTGGCGTCCCGCCGGCCGATGACCGAGGATGAATTATTCTCGTGCACCCATGCTTGCTCGGGAAGTCTAAGCAGAGAGGAGTTTGTCAGACGATTGAGGCTCATGTCAAAGATCCTCATTGATGGGAAAGCAAGGACAAAGATACTTTTTCACCACAGCTTTGCCGAGTGGCTACTTGACGTAAAACACTGTACTCAGAAATATCTGTGCAATGCTAGTGAAGGCCATGGGATGCTCGCTATGCATGCCACTCGCAATGCGCCCAATCTTACACCGGCGGAAGTTCAGGACTTCGCTTTACATCTGGTGAGGACTAACTTTCAGGCTCCTATCCAACATTACCACATAGTGCAGTGGTTGCTCTTATCTGGGGCGAACGTCGAAGATAGCTTGTCTGTCGGACTCCCTAAAGATCAGAAAGTACTCAAACTTTTGCTGGACGCTGGGGCGAAGATGCCCTCTAATGAGGTCCGCCCTAGTGGTATTACTGAGCAGTCGGGGAAAGATGAATCTGAGTCGGTGAAAGACCTCCAAGACATTGATATTCCTCTTGACCAAGTGGACAGCAATGGCCGGACTCTGCTTCACACCGCTGCCCATCAGGGCAATCTGCAGGTGGTTAATTTACTCCTGACAAAAGGAGCCAGCATAGAAGCTATTGATAAGACAGGCCAGACTCCGCTTAATTTAGCGGCCAGGCAAGGATACGCCGAAGTTGTCGAGGTCCTACTTAAGGCTAAAGCCGAGGTCGACCACGCCGACAACGACGGCTGGACGGCGTTGAGGTCTGCGGCCTGGGGTGGACACACCGCTGTGGTGGGAATTCTACTGAAAGCTGGAGCGAAGGTTGATCATGCCGACAGTGATCAGAGGACTGCCCTTAGGGCAGCCGCATGGGGTGGACACGAGGACATTGTTTTGAAATTGCTCGAACACGGCGCGAATGTAAACAAAGCTGACAACGAGGGCAGGACTGCTCTCATTGCTGCAGCGTACATGGGGCACGTGGAGATCGTGCAGCATCTTTTGGATTACCAAGCGGATATTAACCACGAGGACTGTGACGGCAGGACGGCGTTGTCAGTTGCAGCGCTGTGCATTCCTGCAAGCGAAGGACATGAGAAAGTTGTCAGTTCCCTGTTGGAAAGAGGGGCTGAGGTTGACCACCAGGACCATGACGGCATGACACCGTTGGTCGTCGCCGCCTACGAGGGTCATAGCGACGTCTGCGAGCTTCTGTTGGAGTGGGATGCCGACGTTGACCACAGCGACCACAACAACCGGACAGCATTATGGGCAGCGGCGTCTATGGGTCATGCCAAGGTGGTTGCTCAGCTGCTCTTCTGGGGTGCGGCTGTCGACCACATCGACGCCGAAGGACGTACCGTGTTGTGTGTGGCGGCGGCGCAAGGAAGTGTAGCCGTTGTCCAACAACTACTGGACAGAGGTCTGGATGAAATGCACCGGGACAACTCGGGATGGACACCGCTGCATATGGCTGCATATGAAGGACACACTGAGGTGAGTTTATTTTGATCAGTACGGTAGTCGCAATTTCCATTGACTCATCTACATTTGAATTGTTGCCTGTCATATGTGATAGCTGAATGACTCTCCATTATTGTGACTTTGTTTCAGTATTTTATGCTGTTTTTAAATGGATGCTTCAATTATTGATGTTGAATGTTTGACTGGTGTTTTGATAACACTTCCGCCATTATCAGGGTAGGAGTGTCAGGCAGACAGGGCTTTCAGCGGATTTTCACGTGTGACTCAAATCACTCGCACATCCAACGGCGGCATCAGCGTTATAATATTTTCAGATTTCTATGCCGCCTTTGTGCCGTAAAATATTTATCTGTGTTATTGACCCGAAGCCAACTAAAATGGCGACTATGCATAATTAACCACAACGCAGAAACGCCTCTTAGATTCATCTTTTGAACAAGGTCGATGGCCAACATTTGAATGAAATACATGCATGTGTGAATATATATTATCACTGAGTAAAAGGCCTTTAGAATTCGTGTCGTTGATATATATGCGCATTAAAAAATCCAAACACTAAGATGAAATATGGTTTTCTTTGTCTGTAATATGTTTCATATGTCCGCCTGCTTAGCATATTTGCTTTTGCCTATAGCTCACCTATCAAATCTGTTTACCTTTATGCTTGAACTAATTGTAAAATACCCCTACAGTATAATTTATCCACAAATAGCATTGAATCGCTATATTTACATTGTATACGTCCAAACAGTTCTTACGTTCTGGCCATTACCCTCATGGAATAACAATCGGAACATACAGCTGTTCCATGTAAATATGAACCTTGAAAGCAGGTTATGGCGGTGTCAACAGCCGTTTTAACATGCACAATATGATGTTGAGAATTGGAGCAAGTTTTTCTGAGATTCACGATTAGGCTTGGAGACATTACCGGACAGGAAGGGCTTAATGTGAACCATGACGTAAGGTTGTTTTGTTGGTTTGTCTGTTTGTTGGTTTGTCGGTTTGTCTGTTTGTTGGTTTGTCTGTTTGTTGGTTTGTCGGTTTGTCTGTTTGTTGGTTTGCTGTTTAACACCGCTCTTAGCAATATTCCAGCTATATGGCGGTCTTTTAAGGGATATTATCGATTATTCCGATAACGTCGTAGCCATCTCGATAAGGTTAAATAACCGGCTTTGGTTTGAATATATTACCTAATATTCGCCCAAAGCTATGTTTAGAGACATGTCACCATGTTTTCAGCTGCATATTCGTTTTTGCAATGTCTGTTTTCTGCATGAAATAGAACATTGGCATTTTATGATTCGATATTGGTTAGGTTTTCGCGCTCAAAGGTAATGATTTATATATAAAAAGCTGGCAGCAATACTGTTGATGTCATATTATGCCTACGGGGCATATTTTCTCACGCAGTGCATGATATATGAACTCAGGCTAAATGTGTTTGTTTAAACCATTTATCAAACGTATCTTGAAATGTTACGAGCGGCCAGTATGACAACTTTTTGTGATATTTGTAACACTGTCGTATATAATAATCAGCCCATCATTGAAAATACACTTGTCTACAACACTATAATATTTCTAGTTACCTCCAGTTATACAAACACCCTCACTGAGCAAGTATAGTTATAAGTATCACGTAACGCAGATGGGTGTATTAGACGATCGTAAACATTGAATGGTATCCAGTGCATTTGAGGCCACTGTTAAGTAGCAGTGTAAGTCCGCAATACCTTTAACAACACGTGCGACTTTCGAACAAAAGTTATCGGAGAAATATGTACAAGGGTTTCCGTTTGAGATATATATAACGCTGTTCATCGCGTCAGACATAACACATGTTGGCGATTGCATCTGTAGTTGACCTGATTATGAAGTGGTTTTCAGGTCACTAGGTCAGGATGTCTACCTGTGCGATTAGTGCTTTGTTCGTTTAAAGCTACACGTAAACCTCATCGAGATTGAATTTATACTGATTCAGATTTAAGAAAGACATCAGTTATGTATCAAGTTTATTTAGTCGGAGAAGGATATTAAGGTTAAACCCTTCACAATGTCTGTCAGTGTGTAGGCACGAATGTCGGTCATATAAAATAATGAGGAGTACGCTTTCAGCACTGGTCACGTCTCTAATTGAATGAATTCTCTCAACTGGTAGCGTCAGTTTTGTTGTATATCTAATTGTAACGTATGATTTCAGTCATTTTTACCCAAATTCCTCTTTGCTATCCGTACTTCCGGGAACATGACGTCGGTGATTCGTTGCTGTTGTTAGGCCGTTAATGAGACTCTCGTTCAATTTCACTAATGGACATTCAAGGTCGACCATAGCTGATAACAACCTGATGATTGACCTATCAATGTTCTACCAGCACTTAAATATATTTGAATATTCAGCGCGTGCACATAATATGTAACGAAATGTCGCGAGTAATTATCGTCAGGAATTACCCCATATTACCCACTCGCTGGTTGTAACAGAGGTAGATATAACGCGCATGTTGTTCTCTCGTTCCAGCTCCGCCGGTTAATAACATTTTTTTATGTGTTCACTCTTTCTAGTCTGTTCAATGTCAGAAATCGATTCCATGGTGGTCGCCATGGCAATACCTCGGACGTCTAAATTTTAGACACTCCTAAGTGACTGAAGAATAAGGGTAATTCGGAATCTTACTAACTAAACCTCGTGTTTTCTCAAAATACTGTCTTCTTCTTTCATCCCGGGAAGAACTTATGGCAGCACCAAATCAATTTAATCTCTGGCGAATCTATTTCAAGATGCTTTTGGCATAAGGGTGTTCTGTTTATTTACTGAACCCCACTGTCTGTTATCGTTGAGGTTGTGTGTCTCTCTTTACGATAAGTATCTATATGGAATCCAGACACCTGTCGTCAGGGGTTGTGATTTACTTTAGAAAATCACTTATTTCAACCCTAGAACGCTAATGCCTAACAGAAAGAGCATGAAAATAAGTTTGTGGTTTACCTATTCCCGTGCAACTATGACCTTTTGTTTGGATATTTCTTCATCATTGAGTAAATATCAAATAGTGACACATATTGACATATTCAATTCATGATGACTTTCATTTATTTTATACCTGAAATCTTTCACTGAAATTTATAATATGATCACAATTTCAGAAAATTTAGTAACTTTACTAATCTTTCTATATATTTTGTATAAATGTAGAATAATTTGATGGATGTTTAAATAGGCTTCATTAAAAGAGGCTTAATTAAAATTCAAAGAGTATGTTGACTAGCACACAACTTTAACTGAAACACCCTGATTTGGTCAAAGGACTGGGAATTGTGTCTTTTTCATATCCTATCTTCTTTGGGTGGTGTGTAGAAGTTGGGCCCATAATCCAGGGTAATAATTGTATGGATGATTCTCAGCTGTGGCATACATTGTACTACAGAAGTTTTATATCCATAGAACTATCATCCTTGTTAATTTTCATGCCTCCTCTACCAACTTTCATTCCCATTCACCTCTCCACCCCACCTGAACCCACACCCAGTAATGACTAGCCCAAAATAGGTACTAATTTCTATTGAATCTGTAGGTAAACATGGGTTAAATTGGTTGTTTGTATTGCACAAATTTTAACCAGCAAATACTTCCTTGAAAGGAAAGAATGACCGACGTGTTCCATGATGCAATGAATCATGGTATACCGTGCCCCCATGGAGCATGAAAGCCGTAGAACGGTGCTATATAAAGAAGACATGATGTCAGTGTTGTATCATGTGTGACTAATGCAGTTCAGGGACACTAGCAGGTTATTCAGTGTTTGTTATTTATCTTCAATGGATATGTGTCATGCTTGTATTGATTGATCCTAGGGAACACAATTAACATTATTAATATATCAATATGTAATATGTCAGGTACGTGTTTGTCTGTTGTTTCATGTGTGTGAATATGTAAGGGAAAAAAGTGGTATTTTAGCATTTGACGGTCTAAAAAATAATGAAGTGCATGAGGATGATATATTGAAATCTTTGATCCGAATCAGGTGGTGGTAGCTGTGGAAGCTAACAGTGTTAATACATCAGTGTCTAGAATTCGGGAAACTATTTGCCTGTTGTTTCATTATATGTTAATATTCAATGGATTCTCTGATTTGAATCATGTGGATGACAATACAAATAGTGGAATCTTTGATCAGAACAGGTGGTTTGAATTCTTTAGTCAGGATATACAATGGAGTCTGTGATCGAAGTAAATTGGTTAGCCCACTGGTTAAACTGAAAGTGTTCTTTCATCATGCCAAAGACCAGGGTTCGATTCCCAGCATGGGTACAATGTTTGTACCGCATCTCTGGGGTTCCCTGTCCTGATATTGTTATATTGTTGGAATATACGGTTATATACTGGAATATTGTTGGAATATTGCTAAAGCAGCATAAAACAATATTAACTCACTGTGGTCAAAAGTCAGGTTTTACAGGAGCTCTGGACTGTCGAAATCTTCATCTTGGCTGTATATATGTGCCTTTGAATCCCTGATCAGAAACAGGTGGTACTGGAGGACAAGAAGGGCCGAAGCTAAGCTAAATGCTTAGAAGTGTAATGTATCACACACTACCAAATACCACGGATTAATCAGTAAAAGCAAACTGAGATTTCTTTAACGTGAAGAAGAGAAACTGTTGTCATTTCGGATTGGGTTGTGTCTGAAAGGGACTGATTGACGTGTCATGTAATTAACAAGGAAGATGATGTAAAATAATGACCTATGTCAACTCAAGATGACATGGAAAAGAGGGTTAGCTAGGTGGTTTAACTAAGGCATTAGCTTGTCATGTTGAAGTCCCTCATTCTATTCCCCATAGGAAAATATGTGAAACCCATTCCAGGAGTTCACAGCAGTAGTGTCTCTGGAATATTGGTGAAAGCTGACTGTAACTCACTCACTCACTCACTCACTCACTCACTCACTCACTCACTCACTCACTCACTCAAAATGACATCATGGCTGCCACTTATCCAAAATTTTGACACTCAGTATTACATATACAAAGCACAAACATAAAATATGTTAATATGAGTGCCACTTTCAGCAATATTCCATCAATATCATGGCGGGGGACACCACAAATTTGCTTCACACATTGTACCCATGTGGGGAATGGAACCCAGGTGTTTGGCATAATGAGTGAACGCTGTAACAACTAGGCTACTGTACCACCCCAAAATAAGTAAGAATGTACATACAACCATTCCAAAAAAAATACAAAAAATAATACAGCAATTTTAGCATAGAAATTTTGAGGAATATGCCTACAGTGTAGTAATTCTGTTGTCAATTTCGTAACTTTTTTTTCTGCTAGAGTCTATACCGCATTAGGTAATGGTATGTAATTTGGCACATCCTGAAATGGAAGTTAACATGAGAGGGGAAAAAATGTCAATTTCATATATTGCAGGATGTGGCTGACATACTGTTTCCTCAATTACAGCTGAGGGACTACCGGAAGGTGCTCCTTCGTAATATGCATCTGCAATGTACGATTGTTCATTACTGTCACTCATGAATCATTTATCACACGGTCATGCTGCAAGTCGTGCCATTAGTTTCCTACAGGTCCCTCGATGCAAGATTACAACCATGACATCGTACACGCATAAGCATATTGCCATGACAGCCTGTTGATTATCTTACAAGCTCTTTGTAATTATTTGAATGCTGAATAAGTACATGAGTACACATGGTATTTTGTTGTTTTGGAATCTTGAATATTGACATCATGGACAGCGGGGATTCTGAATGCAGAAAAAGGAAGGGAACACATGGCTCTGAGATGTAAATACACACTCCTTAAATAAAGAAGGAATGCTTTTCTATGCATAGAGGGGTATAGAGCACTGTGTGAAATAGTTTTCAAGTTTTGCTAGTCAGTTGGGCAGGCTATTCCTGAAAGTTGTTAGCCCACACACAGAAGCTAAGGAAAAGATAACAAGAAGGTGAAATACAAACATTTATCATGTCATAAACTTGCATGATTTAAAATTGTAATATAGCATTACTAATCCGAGAGGATGTTATTTGAACGATTACCCCGTGAAAATTCTCTATCCAGTCGGGCTAGTGACTGTGGAGACTTACTGTGACAATGTATGGAGATGTCCACTGAAAAATTGAATGTGGTTTGGGCAATCCAATGGTTGAGATCGTGAGCACCTTTCAACTCAATCAAGGTTCAGTGACACACAGTGACAGCACACATTTCAGTCAACTCTTGAGAATGAGTGAGGATGGGTTTACACTGCTTTTAAAAGATTCCAGCAATATCACAGCAAGGCACACTGGAATGGGCTTCAGGCAGTCATTTGGTGTATTGAACCCAAGTCTTCAGCATGATAAGAAAACACTTTAACCATTCGGCTATGCCACTGCCCCTGTTCTGTGTACTCACACTGCAAACTACTCTGACGCCAAACCTTCACCAGTTCTCCATGATATAGCCAGCCATGTCAAAAGCTGTTTTGGCAGAGTCTGTTACCATGACAATCTGAAGATTTCTTCCAAGATGCGTTAGACCTATGCACTTTTAGCAGACATTGATTCAATGCTGAAGTATCTGCACATTAGAATATTCAATGCCCACAGATTGTGTTGAGCCATTTGTTTCAAATAACAATCTCAGCTAGCTGTTTCATTAATTTAGCATTCATCTCATATGAGATGAGTGAGTGAGTAATATATATATATAATAATGTATAAACTACCAGGCAAAAGAAAATGTCCCCTGAACATTTTATTGGCCCCAAATTTACAAATATTATCAAAACATTGCTAGGTTGAAACAACTGTTGTGAAGACACTGTGAACATATGGTCCAAAAGTGAGTGAGTGAGTGAGTGAGAGTTTTACATTGCCTTCAGCAATATTTCAGCAAACAATTCACAATTTCAAATCAGTTTTTAAGTGATTAGCTTGTTACTTTATCTGTTTCTGTCAGAATGAAACTATAATTCTACTTCACCAAGTTTGGCAAATTTGGTCAATTTGCAATTTGTGATATATTTCTCTCACTTGGAATCTGTAGTGGAATTGTTCTGAGAATTGGTTTCCAAATGGTGTTTGTTGTATTTGAAGGCCTGACCCAAAGCAAATCAAGTTGGTAGGTTTTGCAGGATAAGACACTGTGACAGACATTAATGTCCAAATTATTTATTCCACGGATGTGAGGCAATCAGCGTGCAGAGTACACGAACAGGTTAAGAGACGGCTACATGGAATAATTTCCTATACCATCATTACCAAAACCCTCAGAGACTTTGTTCCTGGCAGTCTGTGAATAGTGGCACTGTTTGTATTGAATAACACCTTATCCAGACAAGTTTAACGCCAGAGAATTGGTGGCCCGAAAGGCATCCAAAGAAAGAGGTCAGAGTCCTAACTGGTGATCAGTTTGTCTTGGAAATAATGGTTTCATTTTGCGAATCACCCCTGATTAATTCGATCACTTGCTGTAGTTCCTTGGATTATTCATACCAGCTTGTGCGTCAGAATGTGTAAAAAAGTTATAAAGGATTGATAGGACCTCAGTTGCTAGATGCAGTTTGGAAATTAGGGTCAATTTGGTCTGAGAGCTAAGATGCTGCTGATAGTATTAGATCTCTCCAACTTGCTGTGTAGCAGAATATGACAATTAAGGATCCAGGAATAGGATAGCCATGGTTCTTGCATAAATTCCATCATCATGGTGCCAACAGTCTTGGCTTTGGTATTCAGGCATAAAATACAGCTCTGTAACGAAGATAAGCATGGTCATGTTGCCATGGTTCTATCCACAGACCATATTCTTTGTGCCTGTTTCTGTAAAATGGTGTATTACAGCTGAAATATGATCAGATACAAAATTATCCAAAGTCAGCGCTTTTGAAGTGATGGAGTATAATAAAGGTACAGACATTTATTTGGTGTTCTGTATTAGGAGGGGGCAGCTTGTAGGGTAGGGTATACGTAGCATGTTTGGTTTATGTTTAATGTCAGGGTTTTCTCTAGGGGACATTTTACCTGTTTAAATTTATGCATTTATTTTCAAAATATTCAAAGTATGTGCATTTCGAACCAAAACAGAAACTGAGCAAGAAAGTGTGTTTCAAGTATAGCTGAAAATGGAGAGTTTGAAATGTGATATTTCACTTTCACATTCCATTTAGAGTACCTAAATCTGAGCTCTATACCTCTGGCTAAAAAGATTGATTATTAGAAACATAGTTGATTGGAAATATGAGGAATGATTACTGATATAAAACTTGTGTGATTTACTATATGGTAAATAAACTTTTGTGATGAAATGAGGTTTCAAATTAAACTCACAGTCCACAAAGTTAGGTCATTATATGTGCCTCGAAATCCATGGTAATCGATGCAAAAGTAAGTCACCACCCACCAATGATGCAAATATGTTGAATGTTTCAGAATATTTTGGAAGTTTGCTCAATGTAAATTTTCAGTAATTTATCAATAATCAATCGATATTTAGGTAAAAGTTATTGATCTCTATGATCTCTCATGATAGCCTCCCAAAAAGCTCCACATATATAACAGTATGGTAACAAGTTTAACCACATATAATAGGTATAAAGATCTATTTAATTTATTTGAAATACAGACCGTTATTCCACATAAAACTTTAACAATATGTGGGCAGACATTTTTCATTTGAGGTATGTTTGTTTGCTTGGTTTATGAGCTTTCACTCAAGGGTATGTGGGCGGATTGGTAATAACATTTTACAGAAATGCTTATTAAGTATATTCAAATGACACTTGTGTCTCCATATTTTCCTGAGCAGTTTTATAGTCTTTACCACACAGATTAGTAAGAAATTCCAACTTTGACAGTATTTGCAGATTGTTCATTACTGAAAACAGGTAACTGGCATAGACATAAACAGAAAAGACAAAATCGGGTCAGTACATTCCTGAAGGCAGTATAAATGTATTATTGTATTGAACAGACAATAACCTGCCAGACTATGGTGCCAGTAATGTCTGTGTAACCATGGAGATCACCTATGCATCCTAAATGATCCAATTACATTCCTGTGTCTGTGGATAATTGGATAAGTAAGCCCCTTGGAAATCAGTCACATTTGGTACCATTCACTGATTAGGTTGTTTTAGAATTCTATTCACATGTTAAAATGTCTTTGCTTGCAAGTCCATGACCTCAGACAGATTCATTATCACACATGAGTATGCAGATCCAGCAATTTATCCAAATTGGTTTCAACATTAATTTCTTGTTAATGCTCGCTGGTCTTCAAGTTGGATCACCACATGAGGTTTCAGAAGCTCTTGATACAACGACCAGACATGCTGATGCATTCTCTGTAGTGTTTGCCGTCCCTTTATCCCCAACCATCTGGGATCTGACTGTAATTTCCCCATCAACTGCTCGACTCTTGACAATAGATCCAGCTTTTGCACTTCACTGGTCATCTGGCTGCAGTTAGCTTTAATGTCACCCCAGGTGGTCCTTCAACAAAGGAAGATAACTCTGTTTGATAACCCTGCAGGCATTTTTTCTCATTGGTTGGGAAGTGGAGAGTTGAATTATAAACAGCGTTACATCTTGTTATGATGTTTGAAGGCTTATTGTCCAGGGGCATTCAATTTGTGTTGTTGTCAAAGCTGATAGCAATGTTTATTCTGTGTCAAGCAGGCCATTGCCCACTATGCGGTTCAATTCCTATGTTTTGGTTGAGTTCTTTACTGATTGATACAGGCTTTGTGGATTTGATATATTGGTGTGGTTGTTGGTTATGAATATAATGTCAGGTGTGTTATATATAGCATGTTGAAGAATAGAGGACAGCAGCTTGGTCACATGAAAGACCAGTGGACCACGCATTGAACAAACATGTGTTTGACCCAGTACATACATGTGTAGAAAAGCATGTTGATATTTTCCTTGCTTCTTTGCTGTGCCATGACTGGTCTGTAAACTTATGAAACCACCTACACCATATTTTATTAAACTTAATGTAAATGATGCAAATTTGAAAATAGGGTAGGAAGATGTATACAGACTACCATTTCTCTGAAATGAAGATATTTTTTTTATATCTATTTGAACTGGATTTGAAACATATATTGCCTTTGGTTACAACATGTCAACTATATAAACAGATATACAATCTTTTCTCTATGCCTTATTTTTACAGACTTACCAAGGAAGTCCTCTCAATTTGAAGCAATAACCCATAATGTAAATTGAATAAGGTTAAATTGTACCTCTGAGAAACATCAAGGTATTTATTGTGTATAATTCAGACAAAAAATGCCTTTCACTTCAGCAGTGTTTTTCAATAGGTGTATGTTTTTTCCCACGATGCAACTGACACACAAACCTACATACTGAAGTGCTTGACCCTGTGTCATAGATGTCAGTCATTTATCGTGTATGTCAGTGTTTGACAAGATATGTGAGTGATTTGGGCAAGCACAGGTGTACCCTTTCTACACACTGTCCATACGATCTATGACACCTGCAACATACCTGTACGACATGTCAATATTATTAAGACAAGGTCACAGGTCAGAGTGGCCACAGGTGTGACATCTGTAGAAAGTTTATTGTTAGATCTGAACAGAACATGTTTACTTTATGATTTATGAAATCAGAGAGTGTTGATGTTGGTGTGTGTGACTGGGTTTGATTTGAAATAGGATACTGACTGTTACTTGACTACATCATTGAATCAAACAGATGAAATATTCAACTGTCAGTCAGATCCATCAGGCTTTATCACGTTTCCAAAATCATTTATTGTTGAGATCGGCAATGGCACAGTAGTCATGGTATAATATGGTACAAAATTAAACAAGAGTGATGATGTTATTAATGTCAATAACAGTACAATAATGATGTTATTTATATTGATTATACAACAGAGATGTTATTTGGGTAGGGAATGGTACAGTGATGATGTTCTTGATATCCGTAATGGCACACTCTGAGATATCATTAGCATTAGTAATTTACAAAAAGGTACAAAAATTGTGTTTTTGATATTGGTAATAATACAACGATGATGTTAAACAACATACAGCATAAGAATTCTGCCTGTTATACTTGTATGACAATGGCGTTGATGACATTCATAATACTGATATAAATATCTACTAAGATATGAATGATATACATGATGTATGAACTGATGAAACCTCACCTCACTTCTGGATGAATTAAAAATTTTAACCTACTTTCTTAAATGGGTGGTTCCCAAACAAAACAAAGCATTTCCAGCAATCATAGTGCTGTAAACAGAAGGTGAAGACAAATATGTTTTATCATGGTCCATTTCTAGGTTGATACTCATTTGTATTCCACCACCTCTATGAGGTATGTAAGGCTGGTTTTCTGGCTATTCCCAGATATCGTTAAATCAGGGAAGGAAATAAATTAAGACATTATATCTGATATATGAAGAATATGTTCACATATCTTTCTTGTTCATCAACATCAATGTCAGTTAGATGGACCTAGTAATTGGAAAATATCCATACCAAAGAAAATGAGATATTCCATCGGAGGGATCATCAAACAGGCGATATTTTGATGTGAGACATGGTGAATTAGCCACACAATACAGGCCTGCCATATCACATACAACGTTCTCCATGACCGAGTAAAAACCATTAATCATACGTCAGTTAGCAGTATTCAGAATCATATAAAAAACATCTTGGTTATCCTAAAGAATGGTGGATCCTCTTTTTTTTCCCTAGCCTGTTATTTTCTGCCGTCACCTTAGTGACCCCCCCTCGCTTGGGGTGTGAGTCATAGCCTCTCTTTCACATCAGCTTAGCACGGATCCTCTTTGTCTTCGAGACTCATCGCATCTTTCAGGCTGTTAACGGATAATAATTTGTTTCCGCGGTTAGATGACTCACTTGGATGAATGACTGCAGTGAGCCCGCATTACTATAGGCATATTAGGTTTGTGTTGGTGTGACTGAGTGGGTAATTGACCATGAAGTTATACTGTATATGATATGATCTGATCATGTAAATTTGAGGAAAGTAATATTTAGATAATCTACTTATTCATGTTACAATATTGAGATAGTTTAGGAGATAAGATCCCGGGGGTTAGTGCAGGTGTAGATACATGCAAAATGCTTATTCAGCATTTCTTTGGGTACATAACATACTCTGTGATTGGAATGTTACATAGAGATTAATACACGAGCGAGTGTGTCATATTGTTTTTAAGAAACAAGTGTCAGAAAATCAGCTGTATGGATAATAAAGGGCATTTTAAAATGGTTCCTGATGGCCACTGAGTCCATTTCAAAAGGGCTACAGCTAAAAATTGGTAAAATATAATGATGTTCAACATAATGACATGTGATAAATATAATGACACTATCAAGACTGGAGAATATACAGTGTACGACAAAATACCACTACAGTTATTTGGGAATGTAAACTGTACTATGTCATGCTACATACACAGTACGATTGTGAATATAAAGTGTAGTACATTATCCCTCTATAATTACTTTAAAAGATAATGTATAGTGGGTGACTACATACTGTAGTACAACATGACTCTATAATTAGGTTGTGGATATAAACTTTACTACGTTATACCACGACCATTATTGGGGAATATTAGCTGTAGTATATTTTGGTTCAGCAGAATCATAGGTACTAGTCTGTCTCACAATCCCTGAACCACACTATTTTCCTGTCTGCTATTAAAAGCCCTAAACAAAGCATGTCTAGATTTCCTCGGGTCCTGAATCTCTGGTTTCTCAGGGGCTCCTTTTCGATTTAATTGGGTTTGTTTCTTTCTATCAAGATTATATATATAATTTATATATATAATTTATATATAATTTATATATATATATCCGTATATTTCAAATGATGTTACAGTGATGGCCTTGGCACCAGGACAGTCGCCATGATGCAAGGTCACCTGTCAGCCAAATGAAATAAACACTGGCAGTTTTTGTCAGGTAGTCAGTCAATGATGGCTACGTTTGAGCAGCTGGTCAAGTTTTCTGGTCATCATATACAGAAGTGACTGCCTGAGGGTCACTCACAGCAGTAGATACACACAGTGATGACTAATAGTTCATCCATACAGGCTTCACTACACCCATACTACAAAGGATCTGTCTGCTTCCAGTTGGTCCTGTAGGAACAGCAGTATCGTTATCAACCAGCAAAATACCCATGTCCTCTCAGGATGTACAGGCAGAGGAAGCCTGATAGTAAGCAGGGTTTCATGTGATGCAAAAATGGTTGTACTGTACTAAAAACTGTCATGAATGGATGCAGAAAAAGTATGTGTATTGCATCTCAAGCAATGCATGGGAGTATTCAGTGGATGATTGAGAAATCTGGCTTTGTTACTAACTTAAACAAATTAACTGATTCTATACTGGTGACAAAAGGTAGCAAAATGGGTCATGAGGTTGCAGTGGTCTGGTTGTAAAACAGATTTGCTCATAATATCATTCACCGGGTTGTCTGGTCCAGATTTGATGTTTGTACATGCCACAGTCATCAACTTGAAATGCTACTGAGTGCCACGACCTATCTAAACCTTTATGTCTTAGTTCAACATACATCTTCCCTATTAAGTGTGCACACTACCTTTCCCAACTTTTAACCCCACCCTACTCCATGAAACAGTAACCCTCACCACCCCTTCGTTCACCCTTAGACTTATAAAGTCAGAGCACAAAGAGCATCCTTCACCATATCTCAACTCCATCCCTTAGATCCCATAGAATTCCATCAAGAAACACTAGCAATATTCACAAGCAAATATGAATGCTTCTGGACCTTATGCCATGGAATTGACTCACAAATTGTTACCCTCACCACCCTGCCCTCCACATAACCAATCTCCCTCCCAACCCAAAGGAACCCCCATCAACGATCCACATAACCAATCTCCTTTCCTACCCCAAGGAACCCCCATCTACCCTCCACATAACCAATCTCCCTCCCTACCCAAAGGAACCCCCATCAACAATCCACATAACCAATCTCCTTTCCTATCCCAAGGAACCCCCATCTACCGTCCACATAACCAATCTCCCTCCCTACCCCAATGAAACCCAATCTACCCTCCACATAACCAGTTTCCCTCCCTACCCAAAGGAACCCTCATCTACCCTCCACATAACCAATCTCCCTCCCACTGATTTATAAGTGTCACCTAATCCTCCACATATGTTCTGTTTGCCTCAGAGTGACCTCTTAATATATTCCACTCACAGGCCATTTGTGTACATTCCCTGGTGTTTTTTGAAGCAAGAGTGTTATTAATTTGTGTGAGATTGTGGCCAGGTCAAATCAGCTTCTATCCCAGCATGTGTGTTTGGGCCACTCAAGAGGTAACCCAATGTTTGTTTTTCTTTTTAGTAGGATACAGTATTGAATGTGGAGATTTTTTGTGTTAAAGGGAAGTCAGATGACAACAGTATGTGAATGAGGTCTGTTTATAAGAGTAGTGAGTAAATAGGGTTTGATTAGTTTTATAACTGAAAGGTTCAGTCTCAGCACAGATGTGTACCAGCAGTATATTTCTGTTTTAGAAAAGTTTACTCTCAACAAAGTCAAAACACAGACATTATATGGATACTGGTCAGTGGGGTTGACCTCTAACAGAATTATCTTCTTTCCTTTGGATCTGTGTCTTTGAGGACTGGATGTCCAGTAAGCCCTGGACTCAGGTCAAAATTGTGACAGACCAGGGCCAACAGCAGTCTAACACAACAAGACCAACAGTACTCAGTATGAGTGAGTAAGCGAGCCTAACCACCCAGTCCCGTTAGTCACTTCTTGCGACAAACATGGGTTACTGAAGACCAGTTCTAACACAGATCTCTATGAAGTCAAATGTGCAACGGTTTGGTTCCTCATCACAAGTGTACACATCCTATTGAAAAGCAGTGAGGGAAACTTGAGGCGACAGATGCCAACAGTCAGGAGAACACATTATTAAATAATTCATTCATCATTTGCATGTCTACAAATCATTCTCCTGTCCATGCTCTTCGGGCAAGTGTTGGGGAAGTTGGTGAGGGAGGTGTTGAAGTGACAGAGATACCAGCAGACTGATGGGAACATGCGTGTGTCAAATGATCCTTTGTTTGGAAAGTGACCATAAAAGGAACTGGCTTTGGGGAGTTCATTATAGAACATGTCTTTGGCAGATGAAAACTTGGGGGGGAAAGAGTAACTGTAACTAGGATAAGGGGCTTGCACTTCTTAGATAGCTGTCTTGGAAATAATGATGATGATGAATTCATGTATTAAATGACAAGGTGTGATGTGAGTTCACTGCCAAACCCCAGTCATATGTCTGCATTCAAACCACACAAATAACATGCTGACAGCAATGGAAATGAGTCAAAAGTTTTGATTATCCCCTGCAAATGTATTCAACTCAAACCTCACACAGCTAACTGAAACCGTTTTTCATCATGATAATTCATTTCATATTCAGGCTAAGCCGGAAATGATTCCCACCCAGGTGTAAGCTTGCAGATAGTTTTAACATATCAATACGATCTTAGAAAAAAAACATTAAAAATTTGCAGTTTGCACCAATGCAAGTTGCTTATTCGTCTTTTTCATAGTCCCTGAACCACATTATTTCCCCTACTCCCTAGCCTTCCCTGCAATCCTAAAGCCCTAAATGAAACAGGTCTTGATTTTCTCAGGTTCAGGAATTTCCCATCTCACTTGGGCTCGTTTTTTATTTTGATTTTTGATTTAATAGCAGATTTTGTTTCTATCAAAAATATATATACATCCATTTTAGTCTACCAGCTTATGCACATGCCGGAATGAATGGTAGGTGCACATGTATGAGTGTCTACCAACCCGAACAGATTGCCGTTGTATCGTTGTTTGTATGCTATCAGCTTGAGAGCTGCTGATGAAAATAGATTTATCTATCACACACAGGAGGAGCTATTTCCTCTAGAAACACAAGATGATGGAGTCCATTTGTTGCTCTCCTCATGGGAGAGAGTTTGTACTGAACTGATGTAAATAACCCAGATATCATCATCCATTTTGATGAAATGTTAAACATACTGCACTAATGCAACTGCCACAGACCATAATCAAACTTATTTCAGGATATTTAATGATCCACTGTATGCCTGATTGATCATTGAAGTGCCTTGTTTTCAGTGTAATGGTTCTGTTTGAATACTCGCTCAAGACTGAGCTGTGTTTCGTTTAAATATGTCCATTATCACCAAAACATTACATGAAAGTGATGATGTAATTTTGTGGCATAAACCATTTACAGTAAAACCATCCATGCTTAGTTTGGAAAACTCTCACTCGGGGCAATAACAGTTGAGAACTCATTAGTCCAAAAATCCAGTTGTCAGGACTGTTACAGTTTCTTTGGCAAATGCCACAATGGTGAGAGACTAATGCTTAGTCTACGAATATGTGTAATTATGATAGAAACAAAAAATTTCTTTTGAATTGAAAAGAAGGCCTAGTGACATGGATGATTCAGAACCTGAACATGAAAAAATCTAGACTTGCTTCATTTACAGCTGTAGTATTTTTGCAGAAACGGTTGTGCAAAAGTGAAACTAGTGCAGTTAATGGTCTTAGACAGACTAGTCCTCATGGCACAGCAAACTAGTGCTTATTCTCTGAATATATTCTTTCGAAAGAAACCAGTAATTTTTTTGAATTGAAAAGAAGAAGAGTCAGAATCTTAACCTGAGGAAATCAAGACTTCTTTCATTTGGGGCTTTAGAATTGTAGAAAAGACTGGCCAGTGGGGGAATTAATGTCATTTCTGGGACAGTGAGACAGTCTACTACTGTGCCCTCTTCAGTCTGACTAAACCATTGTATCTTCCAAAACATCCTACCACTCAACAGTAGATACACCCTCTCATCAGGTGATAAACTCCTCTCCCTGTGTCTACCCTACAGCCAGTGTGGTGCCATGGGGTGGGTGCGTGGGGAGATTTACCAGCTGTCTACCCACCTCCCATCATCTCCTCCCTCCTGCAGCAGTGTCTGCATCCCTCACAGATGGCTGCATCTGCTGAGTATCTCACACAAATTACAGCCAAGGCCATGCTCCAGCTGATGAGTTTGCCATTTTCTACAGGAAGCACCATTAATCTTAAATGTTTGGCTGCTTACCAGCCACCTCTTGTGAGTGCTCCTGGCCCAAGACCCGCTTTGTTGTGAGGATCTTGATACCCTCACGATCATTTTTTAACATGAGTGCGGAAAGTGTTATTTAATGTCTGGAAATACAAGTTGTGTTGGATTTGATATTGGTTTTGTTGTATAGTTGAAGAACGTGTTGCCTTCTAAAGGAGTGAGTGAGGTTCTATACAGCATTTATCATAATGATCCAGCAATGCAACAACATGGGATCACCAGAAACTGGCTTCGTGCAGTGACCCATATGGAGAATTGAGCTCCAACCCTTACCGAGACTAGCAAATGCTTTAACCACTATGCTACTGACCTCCCCAAACATAAGGTGGCTTTGAGGCATGATTCTCAGTGCGTTATATTTACATAATTTGTAAAATTTATTTCAGCTCTTAGTTGTATTTAGTATTATTATAACTATGTTATTATAAAATACTTAAGTAAACTGTTGATGCCGTTGTTTGTTGCTTAACACAACACTCAGCAACATTCCAGCTATATGGTGGCAGTCTGTAAACAATCAAGACCAGACAATCTGGTGATTAACATTATGAGCGCTGGTCTACACCACTGGGATAAATTAACATGCAGTTGGATGGGACACAATGAATTATGTCAACCAAATCAGCTAGCCTGACCATCTGATCCTGTTAGTCACATCTTACTACAAACATGGGATGCTCAAGACCAGTTCTAACATGGACCTTCATGGATGTGTAAAGTATTGAACTTAAACCTGTTGCTGCTAATGTGAATAAGTATTCTCCACACTGATAGTTAGTTATCGGCCACAGAGGTCTGCCATCAAACATTAATCAGTCTCCACTACAAGTGGTGGGATTTCCATTTTGATCTTCTTAGTGCCAACTATGGTCCTGCTAGAATGCTTATGGGGTTTCGTTTCAGACACAGACTTGCACAAGTCCCTAAGAAAATAATTAATAAATTTATAGTTTAAATGATTATTTCTAAAAATGTATTTCTAAAAGAACATGTTGTATTTTTAATGTACTCTCTGCTTATCTAGACTTGCCAGTCTGTGAGAAAGCAAATTAGGCTCATTCAGACAAGTGGTTGATGTTGTAAACATCAATGTATGCATTAGAAACTGCAGAAAAATTCTAGTTACATTCTAACCAGCTTATCTCCATTAGTTTTTTCTTATGACAAGAGGGGAGCCTTGGAGCATGCATAGAATTTCCCTTCACGCCCTGCCTGAAAAAAATCCAAGTGAAAACATGAAAGTTCCGTGACAACTTTCAAGTTTGATGGCCCTCTGATGATGATGCACACAGCTTCTCAGTATGTTGTTGGTATTGGCATATAGATGTGCAGCCACCTGACAAGTCTGCCAGAAAGGGACGCTTCATTACCTGTCAGGGATGCCACAAGGAGGAGTGATCACTTGTACCTCCCAGTGGGCAACATGCTGACAAAAGTATGGCTTCTGTCTGAAACAACCATCTCTCAGGAACACTCAGTCTTACTGAAGCCATGTTTCAACTAATGGTTTTGTGATGGAATACATTCAAGGACTATAGTTTTTTGGACATTTTCCAAATGTAAAAAAGGTTTGACAAAATGTCACTTTGTCTTTCTTGTCCTTGTGTGGGTTTAGGAAACAGTAGGGTTGGCGTAAGTAGTTTAATGGGATTTGTGATTGAAAACACAGCTATATCTTCTCAGTTGATTTTGTTTTTGTAGTCCTTATATGGTCTTTTTCAGCTTTAAATTTGATCTTTCCTGGGTTCTATTCCGCACATGGTGTGAATCCCGTTTCTAGCTCGACTACTGCTGAAAGTGTTACTCACTTACTCAATTAATTTTTCGTATTCCAAGTTTGTGGTGACAGGCAACTGATGGGATTGGATAGGCTGGCTCACTGACAGTGTCACCGTATCATGATTGTGTAGACTGGTGCTAATCATGTCAGTCTCTTGATTGTGTGTTAAGACTAAATCATGAATCTTGTGTTTAATTGTACATTATTTGTGTTGGATGTTACTCCTCGAACTGATAACTGATTTATCATGTCCAGACTTTATTATCTGCGACTTGCAGTGATATACGCTGACTCATGCACACATGCATGCATGCACGCACTCGATCACTCACTCACTCACTCAATTCTGTGTACATCAGGAATGCTGATCCATCAACCCTTTCCAGAGAAGATTTTTAAAAGTAAAACATATGGTCCCATGCTGCCATGTTAGGATGAATCACTCACTCTAATGTGTTTCTCCTACATCCTTTCATTTGAGGTCTGTATAGGTCTAATGTGTTTCCCCGCAGAGAAAACTGGAGAGAGGCTTGTCATTAAAGAATGATGTTGAGGTAAATGAATTGTGTAAAGGGACCAAGCTTCCTTCCCTCAGCGACCAAGGTGGTTCTATATATGTTCTGGGTGAGAAGCTAGAGCAGTTCAGTACATGTACTCCTGTTATCAAAGACCTCAGCATTCCAGAAATGGCATAATTCTTCAAAATATGGTACCTATTTCCATGCTGCCAGGCATTTATAAGGTTTACCATTCCAGTCTTCAGGGAAGTGATGTAATATGTGTGCATATTTCTAAGAAATGGCAATTTGATCCAGGAACAGATATTTCTTTCTATTTCCTTGGGAACCGGACAATGGATTTGAGGAAATGCCTTAAGGTCACCAGGTGGAATGCGTTAATGCTGAACAACCATTTTTGTGTCACATTGACTGAGAAATGTAAGCTTGGATTCCATTTTCAATTCTGACATGTCTTGGTTTCTATCTCAGGAGAAATGAAATTTGCTGTTTAAGAAATTGTAGAAGGTTTGAACATGGAATTAACATTGTAGCTATTGCTGTCAGAGGCAAAGTTGTGAAATTTAATTTATTACAATATTTCTTTCATTAACTAACTATGGAATGAATATGCTATTGCTTATATAGCACTGCTCTGAATACTTGCCCATCCCATCAAATGAAGAAGCAAAGAAATTCTAATACATGCTTAAACACCATATAATAAGGCATCTAATCATTTTAAAACTGATTTTGATTGATCTTTTTTAAGGAATAATGACATTTTTCTAGGATAACACTTTTTCTTAAAACAATTTGCTGTAAACATTGTATTAGACACAGTGACTATTGGGTAAATTAAAATAATCTCTGTCACCTTGCATGGATACATGGTTGTTTCTGGTTTCCCCACCATAATGTTTGATGGAATATTGCTAAAAGCAACATGAAACCCCACTCACTCACTCACTCACTCACTCACGCACTCACTCACTCACTCACTCACTCACTCACTCACGCACTCACTCACTCACTCACTCACTCACTCACTTCTACCCCTCCTCCCCGCTAACAAACCATGTGTGCTAATTCATATTGATATGTTTGAGGTAAGATATCTGCATATTTCTGTTTCTTATAAATTTAAAACTACACACATTGTGTGCATGTGGCAAAGGAATACCTGTTCCTTAGGCCTGGCAGATAGTCTTGCTGTTTAGTAATTTGTTGTAACAGGCTAGTATAGCTAAGGTCAATACAGGTGTTAAAGTTTCACTGGATCAACTTCATCTAATGTATTAAATCTAAAAATGAAATATCAAGACTAATAATTATTCCTTTTGAGACCTGTGCAAGTCTGGGCAGTCTGGTCTCAATTCCTTACATAGTGCATGTGTTAATGACAAATGAAGTCATTGAAATGTTGGATTGATACACAGGAAATCATTTACCTTGGACCGTCTAGAATGTGGAGGGTTGAATTCTACATGTGCAAATCATCAAAACCTAGTCTAGGGGACACAGCTCACAATCCCAGCACTGACTTTTTTCAAACAGACATGTAATGGCGTTCCACTAGGCATAGGAATCTGCAATGATCCAAAATATGAAAGTGAGGAATGTGTGAATGAGAAATGTCTCTGGTATGATCATCTATTCTGGTATTATCAAGTGACAAGTATGTTTGGGTAGTGGGGTAGCCTAGTAGTTCAGGGTTCGCTTGTCAAGCTGGAGACCTGGGTTTGATTTCCCACATATAACATGTAAAACCCATTTCTGGTGTCCCCCATAGTGATAATGCTGTAATATTGCTAAATGCAGTGTAAAACTAAACTCACTTTTAAAAGTATGTTTACTATTATCAAGTATGCCTGCTTTACTATTATCAAGTATGTTTACACATAACTATTATAATCTATATAGTTCGTAATTAACACTATTTAAAACCCTTTTTTGCTACCTGAAAGGAAAACACAGAAGCAACAACTTTTTTTTTTCATTCCTTTTCAGTTCTCAAGTACATTACAGAAGGCAAGGCAATATATATCACACACTTGGGGTATTTAGAAATATAAATAAATGGACATGCAAGATATTGTGGCATTTTACACAGAGGGCATGTGGTTACAGAAAAAGGTAGAGGTGTGATGATATACGTCAGATCCTTCAGGTATTTAGAGATATAAGTAAATATATACATTGTGTCATTTTCCACAGAGGGCATGTGGTTACGCTTGCTACCTGTTATTTTTTAGTGAAACCGCTTACGTTCATCGATTAGCCATCATTTTCAAAGATAGATAGATCTCCTCTTGACTGGAGATGTAGACTGCAGACGGATACCCTTGAAGATTTGATGAAAATCAAATATGTAGACCCATAGACTTAGAGGTTGTGATCCTATAAACCACTAGTAAACAGGTGCTGGGTGAGTGGAGAGAGGGTCAGGAGACCTAATACACTTCTATATGGCCAAAGGCAGTAATGGGACTGAGTGGGAGGGATTAATTATGAAAGAATACTGCTACCAGATAAGGGATTTTGCTACCTGTTCCGAACAGGATAGCAAGGACTTGCTACAAGCTAAAAAAGTTAATTTCGAACACTGATATATAACTTAATGTATGTATTGTATTATCAAATATGAGTGCTTGACTATTAGCACATATGTTGATTATTAACAAGCATGTATATTTTACTATTACTGTTACTGTATGTTTACTAGTGTCAAGTATGTTTATGGTTAGCTGTAATTAAGTATGTTTCCTATGATCCAACATGTGTACTATCCTCATGAATGTTTTCGTTACTATTATCAAGCATGTTTACTGTCAGGTATGTCTACTATTATCCAGTATTTTACTACTATCAAGTATGCTTACTATTATCAAACATGTTTACTCTGCTACAACATTCACCCAGGAAGATCTGTGTAAAAACTGAAGTTCAGTAACCCATGCTTGTCTTAAAAGGCAACTAAGGATTAGGTGATAGGTTCACTGACATGACTGACACATGTCATCATATCCCGGTTACATAGGTCCATGTTTATCACTGGATTGTCTGGTCCAGACTCAGTTCACAAACCTCTGCTATATTGCTGAATGAAGCGTAAAACTACACTCACTTCTGCAACAAGCACTGGAACATGTGGATTAGAAAGGGTACTAAGCATCCAGTGATGGCTTTAAGTGGTGACTTGATGGACTGTTGTTGATGTTTCACTGTTGCTCATAATATGAATGCCTTGATTATTTATTTATGAAGACAAAAGCATACATAAAGACACATGCACACACATGCTGTTATGTATACACATAGTTTTATGTACTATGTTGTCAGTGTTTCTTTAAGGTATTTGTGTAATTACTGGAAACTAGACCGTGAAGATAGAACATACATATTCCATATATTCAGAGACCGATCACTAATGTGCTCATTTCTGACCCACTGTGAAGATCCAGATCAGAACTCGTCTGCAGCATCCCATACTTGTTGTAAGAGGCAACTAACAGGATCGGGTGGTAAGGCCAGCTGACTTGGTTGATACATGTCATTGTATGTCAATTGCGCTGTTGATCACACGATTGTCTGGCCCTGACTTGATTATTTCCTTCCAGATGTCATATAGCTGGAATATTGTGGGTGTAGCATTACACAACAAATAACCTGGAAATCAGTTTATATCTCGCTATCATGGTCATTACACATGCATAACCTATAGCACCTGAACACAATATCCTAGTACATTTAATAAGTGCATCCACAGTCCCTCTCTTAGCAGGGATGTCAAACCAGTTTTGTAGGCTCATTTTAGTTTTAAAGATCACTTGAGTAAGAAACCTGACTAATCAAGAAAAAACATGCTCTGCCCCTTCTTAGAAATAACAGATCCCTGTCTTTGATGCAGAACTGGCCTTATCAATGGAAACAGATTTCAAAAATTCATTTTTGATTTTTTTATGTCGGCAAGAAAGGGTGATCAATCTGTCAGATCCTTCCCCCTCCCAGCCTCAATCCCCTTCCCCCTTTCAACGAGGTAATTCATTCCAGAGTGCAAACTCCAAATTAGGTAACATTATCCGTTCTCAATGTGCAGGGTGTCAAGAATATCCTGTGGATGTATATATCATCCACTGCACAACATTCATCCCCTGAAACCGCATCTGAACATGTGTGTTCTTCATGGGGGCATAAGTTTTTTGTGCCATATTTTATTATTTGTTGCACAATGGTTGGCTTTTTATCACAGCAATTTATATCTTGTCAACAAAGATTGTGGTTTTGTCTTTGAGATGTGACAAGTTTCAGGGTATCTCACATTGTTGATAACACATATGTGTTGTTGTCTTGTGTTCTCTTTGTGTCTTGTGTTGGTGACAGCTGACAGATTCAAAATGTCTCCTATGCTGAGTCATGACAATTTTGTTGTTTTCTTTTGCTATTTATGTCACACTCATCAATATTCCAGCCATATGACCTATAAATAATTGACTCTGGACTATATTCAGTGATCAACAGCATGATCATCGATCTACACAGTAGGGATACGATGACATGTGTCAACCAAGTCAGTGAGGCTTACCACCCAATCCCGTTAGTCACTTCTTATGACAAGTGTGGGTTGCTGAAGACCAATTCTAACCCAGATCTTCACAGGTTTAATGTTGCAGTAATGCTGAAATGAGGTGTACACTCTTTTGATGATACATAGTTCATCCATAACTATGAATGTACTTTTACCCAACTGTCATGCCAGTAAACTAGGTGATCAGGTGCCACAGTGGTTGCACACTATGGATGCCTACAGCAGCAACCTAGCTGCTCGTGTCATAACAAAGTGTACTTTTACACAGTGTACGTATCACCATATATTTCTTTTACTTGCTTCAGACTCATACAGGCTAGAAGATAGTCAATACTTTTGTTGGAGATTTTTTAAGCCTTGAAATATTAAAGAATGGAAAAATATTCTATGCGACAAATAAAATGACAATCTGATTACACTAAACTTCTTACATTGCAACATGTTCACACAAAAGGTTAAGGGAAAAAAAGACAACTGAATTGTCTAACTTCTTTAAGTGGCATGTAATGAACAACAGGGTGAGTTCAATGGATATACAACTTCTTTGTCATTAATATGATCATTTACAGCTATGATCAAATCTTTAAGCTGTCAGCTGATGAGCTTGTCAAGTGAATATATGCTTATAACCATGTTATGAAACATACAACTTAAATATCGTTAGGGATAATATGGAAGCCTTTATGGACAAAAACATCCAAATTTGAAATATTCAGTCTGGTTTATCATATCTGAGGAAGTTTAACTTTTATGTCACATTAGCCATATTTCAGCCATATCGTGAAGATTTATGATTGAGTGAAGGGAATACCTTTATTTAAATGTTTTACAAGAATTCTGTCTTTAAATCCATAGTGTGGTTCTAACGTTCCTCCCACATTGTCTCTGATTCAGGATCAGAGAACCAATCTCTTTTATCTCTAAATGTCATTCATGTTCTTAAAATACTGCAGAATCAATGCAAAAACCAATGCATGATGTGTTTCTTGTTTGGAATAAAGGCAGAATTACTGCTTCAACATCAGGCAATTATTCTGTTCCATTAAACAAGCCATCGAGGACTGGTCTGTTATATGAGAGGAACTTATTTTTGACATCATGGCTTCTTTATGAGACAATCTTTTTAAAGAGGAGACTTTGGTTGTGACTACAAGTCAGAGTTACAGACATTACCTTCTTCATGCATCGATCTACATATTGGGGATATGATGACATGTGTCAACCAAGTCAGCGAACCTGACCACCCGAACCTGTTTGTTGCCTCTCATGACAAGCATGGGTTGCTGAAGACCAATTCTAACCAAGATCTCCACAGTGGGACAGAATAGATTATTAGTCTGTGAATGTATGTAATTTTGATAAAACAAATAATTCCATGCATATTGAAAAGGAACCCAAGTGACATGGGAGAATCAGAACCTGAAGCTGTGGAAATCTAACTTGCTTCATCATGGGCTTTAGTACTGTAGAGAGGGTGAGGTAGGCAGTTTCAGGAACTATGAAACAGTCCATCACTATCCCAGATCCAGTACAACTAAGCCATTATATCTTCCACAACATCCTACCACTCAACACTAGATGCACCCTCTCATCAGGTGATAAACTCCTCTCCCTGTGTCTACCCTACAGCCAGTTCGGTGCCATGGGGTGGGTGCGTGGGGAGATTTCCCAGCTGTCTACCCCCCTCCCATCATCTCCTCCCCCCAGCGGCAGTGTCTGCATCCCTCACAGATGGCTGCATCTGCTGAGTATCTCACACAAATTACAGCCAAGGCCATGCTCCAGCTGATGAGTTTGCCATTTTCTACACAAGCTCCTTGTGTCCATCTACCAACAAACTATGGTCATCCTTGGACACTCTTGGTCACTGTACCCAAATGGTGTGACACAGTCCTATTGATATTTAACATGTCTGGTTCAGACATATTTATTTATCATTTGTTTACATTTTCTCCCTAGACCGTCTTGGATTGAATCGTTCTGATTCTTGGTTGTCTTGCTTGCACCTAGCCATGTTGTGTCTGCAGCCTATTCAGGCACCTCACTTTGGTCAATATTCTTGTATTCATGAAGACTATGCAAAATGGCATGCATTCCATGTAGATCTATTGTCATGGATTAATGCACAGTATTCACACCAGTTGTTTAGTCAAAACTCCGTAAATGTCATTATTTTTATATCAACAACAACATGGAATCTGTAACAACATTCATCGACATATTACTTTCCAATCAGCAAACAGAAGACCATTAGTGGATCTCTTTCTTTGGTAATAATTTAAATTTGAACAAAAAACATATCTGGTTGGTAAGCCAATCAAATGCCACGTAAACACTTGTAGATCGTATGTCTTGAATTAACCTGAAACACTGCAATAACTGAACAACTGATGACAGCTATATGATGTCAGTCCCAAAACTACAAGCTGTGGACAAATTGAAACCTTTAAAGTTGTTAAGTCAACTCTGTGACTCCATCTGGTAATAGCCTAATTCTTTGGAAACATTGTCACTTTTTGTGTATTGGATGGTTTACCGTTTCTGCCTCATGTTCATGAATCATGTTATGAAGGTAACACAAAATTATAGATAAATTTATTTGTTTTGAGCAATGGCTGTTTTATAACCAGTAAAGTTGCTACATTGAAAGGGTAGATTAAATATGCAATATACATGTATGTGCTAATTTTATGCACATTGATTAACTTTTTCATGTAATATGCAGAAATTTCTCTATGTAAGTGCTTTGTAGTGACATTTAATATTTACCTGCATAAACTGATTATTCAGAAAGTTGACTATATGGTTTTGTTACATTCTTGTGTTTTTCTACATTATATTTGTTTTTCAAAACAGTCTAAGAAGTGTTATTCAACAATTTAAACTAAATTAAAACAATTTTTTGGAATAATCACTTCCACATGTACTTCGGTTCTGCAAGCCAAAAGTCAATTTTAAGGTCTGCCTTAATGAAGGTCCAATTTACAATGGCTTGAACAAGCAACACAAAATGGGTCCTATTTATTTAGGCACCCAATTGTTACAGCTTGCCTGTAACAGTTTGCTGACAGTGGAGCCAGACAGGTAGAACACTTGACATATTGCTGCTGTGTTCAGTGTAGATAATACATATATTAGCCATGTGATAGCTACATCATGGCACCATTTGACCAGGGCGGTAGGCTATATGGACCAGATATTTACCAACATCATTTATTTTGGGCTGTTTCGGCCAATTACTGCCAATATGTTTGGCCATGCTATTATGATATCATGATGGGAATGTGAACGAATACTTGCGGGGTCGGTCAATATTTGTGTTGAAATTATAGAGGCGGATATTGATGTTTTCTGGTCAGCTAAATGTGTACATGGTATGTTTGGTATTGAGCAAGGTGTTGATACACTCACAGGTGTGAGGGAGGAAATTTGTGTTAAAAAATATTTTCTTGACTTTTTTGGCTGGGGGTTGTAAGTTGAAGTGCATAATGCTGGAAGAAAGAGAAAGTGTTTGTTTTGCATTGTTGGTTTAGTTTCTGTAATGTCTGTGTCCCAATGAGGGTGGAGTTGGTATGGGGACTGGATATTTATTATTTACACACAAAAAAACATTTTTAAATCAAAATGAACAATAATTTTTTAAAATGTCTCTTGTAAAATGTGTGTTTTTTGTGGCAGGTAATTTCATATTTTTACAATAATCAGCACTATCATTTTCTTATAAAGTTCTTGCAACAATTTATAATTTTTATAACAGTGACCGAGCCCATACCCACCTCCAACCCCAGAATATTACATTTTCATTCCCTTAGTGTTACAAAAGCACCAGGGATGACTGCATGTACCAGGTCTAAAAGTTTAGATAGCCCTTTCCATGAGACATATTTCCAAATCTTAAAGAAATTCTTTGAAAAGTTGAAAATATATTTTAATTTGTGGCTTTGAGCTTCAGCCTCTGCTTGATGGGGCTCATTGATTGTTTCTTGTGGTGTATGTATGCTAATCTGGTTAGATGAATATCAAATGAATATTGATTTGTTGGTATGATTTATGAGGGATGTTGGTTTCAAGATTAATGTGATTATTGGTAACATGGCCATCTAATCCATTGCAGTAAATCAAATTATTTCCCTCAGTTATCTGAATGCACCATCGCTGGCACCGTTTCCAGACCTACTTGTGAGTTGCAGGGTTGTTGGTGTACATTAAAGGCATACTGACATACAATGTAGCCATGTTATATATATACAGACAGAAGGTCTGGGGTAGGATAGGCCTTCAGCAACCGATGCTTGCCACAAATGCGACTATGCATGTGCTAGAGGCAGCTAATGGGGTTGGGTGGTCAGACTCACTGACTTGGTTGACACGTGTCATCATATCCCAATTTCACACATCAATGCTCGTGCAGTTGATCACTGGATTGTCTGGTCCAGACTAAGTTATTTACAGACTGCCATCATATAGCTGGAATATTGCTGAGTGCGGTGTAAAACTTAACTCACTCACTTCTATAGTCAGACAGAGTTGTATAGTTAGCTTGAGGAGGCAGTTGGTGCAATGTACAGCTGCTGGTTAATATTGTTAGAGACTTTTGAAGATCATATTATAGTTGCATAGATCAATGCCCATGATGTTGATCACTGGATTGTCTGGTCCAGTTAATAATAGAACTCCTAGCCTTTTGGTTAAAGCCTTCGCTGGTTAAGCCAAAGACTTTGGTTCAATTCCCCAAATTCCCCGTACAATGCGTGAAGCCCATTTCTGTTTACCCCAGCTGTGAATCTGCTGGAATCTCGCAAAAAGCACCGCAAAACCATATTCACTCACTCATGCTGTTTGGATAATACAATATGTGTGCATATCATCCAAGTGTGATCCTACAACAGATCAGCCAGGCTGTTTCTTATCTAATCGTCAATACTCTCTTCATACTCTACAGCCATTGTGACCTCCCAATGACCTTTGAAACTAATTTGGGATTTGGAATTGGTTCAACCCAGAAATTCACAAATGTTTTTAAAAGTCTTTCAGTTGAGAAGAATGCCTGCAAGAAACCAATGCTGATGGTGCAACTCTATTGATTTATGCTGCGTGTTCCCCTTCAGCAGACATATTGAATATAACAGAACTACAGAGCTCTCAGATCATAAGGATCTAAGAAGGATGAATTATATTTCTACACTTACATCTTTAACAAAATATTTTCCACATTTCCTTTCAAAGATATGAAAATGGAGTTTCTAGTGACAAAGATAAGACCAGTAAGAACTGATTTCAAATTCTGTAAAAACAAAATTTCTATCGCTTTCAGATGTATTAATATCAAGTCACATAACTTATAAACCAAACAGGTCACTGAAAACCTCAGGTGAATTGTTTCCTAGGATTTTAGATGAGCATGTATTGAAAGTTACAAGACACTTGCTTATCGGTTAGCATCTGCATAAAGTTTCTTGTTAATAGTACTGTATGTATGCTTAGTGTTGTCTGATTTACTAGATTTACATTATTAAAGAGCTGAAATGTCAAACATGGTGAGGTATTTGCAGCTGAAATATGGTAAATTCATGTTGACAGTAAGAAGTCCAGAGTGTGCTTTGTCATATTTTGATATTTATTTTTATGTAAAATGTTTAAGTAAAGCGGTGACATGTACTCATGGGCAAAACAAAATTTACTTTTGAAAATTAGATGTCACCAAAATTTATGCAGCCATAACGTTTTCAAGAGATGTACTGGGATTCGAACCACTGACACCTTTTCCATGTAACCAAACATATTAACCCCGTAATCAAGCTGACAAGGTAAGGATGTCATCTGTGGGATGACTCTGCACCCTTCTACAAAACGTTACAAGCAAAACTTGTACTTCCTTAAATGCTGCAGACTTAAGGTTTGAAAACACAACTATAAATTAGTATTAGTTTCTGTGGGGGACATGATGTACCCTCTGTATTTGTTCATATTCCCCCATCCGAAGTGTTGGAATAGTTCTGAACAAAAAGAACAAACAAACAGTAGCATGAATAAAGATTAAAACATGAACAAAAGTTTTAACAGGTGGTCAAATATTTTGTATATTTAGTAGCAGGCATCCATGAAGATCTGGGTTAGAACTGATCATCAGTAACCTATGGGATCAGTTGGTCAGGCTCGTTGACTTGGTCATGTCATCAATTTCCAGTTGCATAGATCGATGCTCATGGTGTTGATCAGTGGATTTTCTGGTCCAGACACAACAATTTACAGACCACCACCATATAGCTGGAATAAAGTTGACTGTAGTGTAAACCTAAACTCACTGAATCAATCACTGGTAACTGACATCATGAAGACCTGTCTGTGAAGATGGCTGCCACTATGTAAAGATTCTAGGGTATAGAAGATATTTTAAGACTTCAGTTCAGCTCACTTGCACCAAGAAATGGTCCAGATAGGCTTTCTTAGAAAATATATTTGCCATCCCAGTGATAAAGATACGTTCATGTTTTCTGACCTATCTTTCAACTGATAAGGGACAAGTTCTGTCAATACTTAGGAATGTTTATTATCATAGTCTAATTTTGGAAAATGTGAGAAGTTTCTTATCTGTGTAGGATGTGAAATTTATACTGGATTTTGAGATTGTATGTGATGAAAATGTGTAATAGAGCTTGTTGTGTACCTGCTGGTATTTGCATATCTGATAATGGAGGTTTTTATAGCCATGCATGAGAATATGTGCAGGGGAAAGATTTCCTCCTTGTGAACGTGAGCTAGAGTAAGATACCTGATGTCAGTTACGTCAGAGATCAGAAAAATGCAACAGTATTCCTGCAATACTAGGTTGAGGAAGACTTCTTCCTTCTTGGTTGGCAGAATAGTTTTTGCTGACTTTCTGGCATGGTAGAATCTGATAGATCTTTCTGTTTTGTTGTAGATTCTGTGAGGTCTGAAACAATACTTGTTCATCTATACTATGTTATCAGCATGCATATTTTCAAATTATATCTCATGCATTGTTTTCCATTGATCCATTTATCATGAAAATCAATCAATTTAAAGCTATGGGAATTCTTTTCCCAAACCACTTTTTTATTGTTAGTGAAGGCAGTTGTCTGAAACATTATTGTAAACTTATTCTCTTCTACTGTTAGACGGAAAGTGGGTCTGTTTTGTTCTCAAAGTCTACTGAAGATATAATTTAAATCAAATTAGATCATTAGATCAAAATCACATCAAGATGCAATTTAATTCACAGAAATAATGAAAAGTGAACTTTTACTGCTTTGACCTTAGTATGGCTTAAGTCTCTCATAAGATGGGCTATGTGCTGGTGTCAAGGTTGTATAAGTTTTTAAATTTGCTTGCCCATAAACCAAAGATCATCAGTTTGAATCCAAGAACCATGGATTTGGTTGTCAATAAGTTAATGCATGCTTGTTGGAAGAGGTGACTAATGGGATCAGGCTTGCTGACTTGGTTGTTGACTTGGTAGTTAGTCGTACAGACCCTGAAGCAAATATATCCACTGACTTGTTGGACATCATCTTATCCCTTTTGCGTAGATCGATGCTCCTGCTTTTGAGCACTGGATTGTCTGGTACAGAAATTATTATTTACCTTATGGCTGAAGTTTTGTTTAGTGCAGTACTCACTCACTCACTCACCCAACCACAAACATCAACCAGACTGCCAAGACATAGCCTCAATGTCCACAGGAGCACTGAACTCCAAACTCTTACTCTTACTGAGGAGTACTCCAAGATGTGCTCCTCAGTGCCAAAAGCTCCTGATGTGGGCTGGATCTGGACAATTCACTGTCTCTCCCACTCCTCCGCACCAACCCTCAATTCCCCAGACAGTGTACATCACCCCCAGTCTGCTTAAACAAACCTGATGAGGCAAGTACTCCAGCGTGTAAGATCTACCACATCAGACACAAGGACCAGTCTACTGTATCCACAGTAAACACCCTGAATACTGGTCAGTCAGTTAACAGTAGGCTCAATCTCCAAAAACCCACACTTGACATTTAGTCAAGCAACTGGACACTGGTCAGCCATCAGTGATGGGTCCATTTTAAGTTCTGTTGTTACAACCCTTGTGCCTTTGTCTCCTTCTTAATGGAAGAGCAGTCCCCATGGACTCCTGTTGACTCTACATCCAGTAAGTCTGGAGATGCCTCCACTTGATGAAGTCAGGCTGTAGTGAATTATATTGGATCTTCAGTTGCTGCGATTTGAGAGATGGTGTCAAGTAAAGTTATGTTATTAATTATGCTCACTAACAGTCGACTCTTGTATGTTAAATGGATTATATTGGGAGTGGAGTGATACATTGAATTAGTGAAGTGTTGAGATAGTTTGCTCTTTGAATTGTACTAATTTGATAGGAATTTGAAAACACAAAAGATGGCCATAGCAAAAAGTTAATGGAGTATTGAACCAGTTGAATATTATATGTGTATAGTTTGCCACAGAGTGAACATGTTATTGCCATTTGGTGAATGTAGTGTTGCCATACAGTGAATAGTATTATACCAAAGCGAACATAGTATTATCTCATAGTGAGCATAGTATTATCTCACAGTGAACATTGCATTTTCTCAGAGTGAACCTAGTATTACCTCAAAGCAAACATAGCATTTTCTCAAAGTGAACATAGTATTACCTCAAAGCGAACATAGTATTATCTCAAAGTCAACATAGTATTACCTCACAGTGAATATAGCATTTTCTCAAAGTGAACCTAGTATTACCTCAAAGCGAACATAGCATTTTCTCAAAGTGAACATAGTATTACCTCAAAGCGAACATAGTATTATCTCAAAGCAAACATAGTATTATCTCAAAGTGAACATAGTATTATCTCAAAGTGAACATAGTATTATCTCACAGTGAACATAGCATTTTCTCAAAGTGAACATAGTATTACCTCAAAGTGAACAGTATTATCTCAAAGTGACCCGTGAAGGTCCCGGGGAAGAATAGGCCTTCAGCAACCCATGCTTGCCATAAAAGGCGACTCAGCTTGTCGTAAGAGGCGACTAACGGGATCGGGTGGTCAGGCTCGCTGACTTGGTTGACGCATGTCATCGGTTCCCAATTGCGCAGATCGATGCTCATGTTGTTGATCACTGGATTGTCTGGTCCAGACTCGATTATTTACAGACCGCCGCCATATAGCTGTAATATTGCTGAGTGCGGCGTAAAACTAAACTCACTCACTCACTCACTCAAAGTGAACATAGTATTATCTCGCAGTGAACATGGCATTTTCTCAAAGTGAACATAGTATTACCTCAAAGCGAACATAGTATTATCTCAAAGTGAACATAGTATTATCCCTTAAAGAACATAGTATTATCTCAAAGTGAACATAGTATTACCTCAAAGTGAACATAGTATTATCCCTTAAAGAACATAGTATTATCTCAAAGTGAACATAGTATTATCCCTTAAAGAACATAGTATTATCTCAAAGTGAACAGTATTATCTCAAAGAGAACATAGTATTATCCCTTAAAGAACATAGTATTATCTCAAAGTGAACATAGTATTACCTCAAAGTGAACATAGTATTATCCCTTAAAGAACATAGTATTATCTCAAAGTGAACATAGTATTATCCCTTAAAGAGCATAGTATTATCTCAAAGTGAACATAGTACATATATAGTGTTGCCACACATGGAACACCATATTGCTACACTGGTGAACATAGTTTTGCCACATTGTGAACACAGTCATGCCACACAGGGAATAAAATATTGCTACCCCATGAACACAGTATTGCCACACCATGAACACAGTATTGCCACACCATGAACACAGTATTGCCACACCATAAACACAGTATTGCCAAACAGCACTGCATTTGTCACAGCTACAGCGCTAGTAGTTTTTTTATCTGGATCCTCTGTAAGCAAATAAATATTGATGTTTTAAAGGCCTTTATAAATATTGCACTCATTGTATGAGTCGCTACAATTGTATTGATACAGGATTTCCTTCTCAGCTTTTCATTTGCGTGGCTGTGTCAACAATGACTTGTCTCTTTGCCTAGATCTTCAGTGTCTCATGTCAATTTCTGCCTCTCATGTGTATACTAGTTATGTGGCACAGACATAGATGTCATTCGGGGACTGGTATATATTGACTAGAATAACAAACAAGGCAAAATAAAAAAGTGAAATGTTTCTCGGGCACTGGCGCATCAGTTTTATTTATGCGCATAACAATTTTCGTCGCTATTAAAAAAAATAATTTTGACTTGGCAGCGTCTTGATCATCCATTTGTCCATGAGTGTCTGTAAGAACACGTGTGACTAAATCTACAACTCATTTATACATGCTACAGTCTTCAAGCTGTAGTTTCGAGAAAAAAAAAAAATAAATGCGGTCTTCCTCATGACATTTTTTTCTATCAGAAATTTTAAAAAATCCTACCACTCTCGTCACTTTGAAAAAAATGTGCCAAGAAACATTTAATTTTTTTTTATGCAGCCCAAGTTATGATATCAACGTTGCAGCTTACCTTACAGTAGTCGTATGCTTTGAAACCATACATAGGCATGAACATCTGTATATGTCAGATACAATGAAATATATAGCCTGCAGATGCTTACTGGAAATATGTTTTGTAGTAAAGGGATTTTTTTAATGATTTAGAAACTGGGATTACCAATCCTTAATTATGTTAAATGGTATATATTCATTTTTAAAAGTTTAAATGTATTTTGTTCATAAAATGGGGAAAGAAAAAGAATGATCTAGATTTCAGTTTGTTTTAATTAGTTTGTTGGTTTTTGCATGTGTTTGTGATGGGTTCCAAAAGTGGGATACACAGTGAGTTCCAACAGTGGAGTATGACAGTGGGTTCCAACAGTGGAATATGACAGTGGGTTCCAACAGTGAAATATAACAGTGGGTTCCAACAGTTGAATATGAAAAAGGGTTCCAACAGTGAGATATAACAGTGAGTTCCAACACTGGGATAGAACAGTAGGTTCCTACTGTGAGATGTAAGTGTAAGTCCAACAGTGAGATAAATCACATTTCCAACTGTCGGTTCCAACAGTTGGTTCCAGTACACGGGATATAAAAGTGAGTTCTAACAGTGGGATATGATAGTGGATTCCAACAGTGGAATATGACAGTAGGTTCCTACAGTGGGATATGACACAGGGTTCCTACAGTAAGATAAAACAGTAATTTCCAATAGAACGCTATAACAGTGGGTTCCAACAATGGGATATAACAGTGAGTTTCACAGTGGGATATATCAATGTGTTCTAACAGTGGGATGTGACAGTGGGTTCCTACAGTGAGTTCCAACAGTGGGATGTAACAGTGGCTTCAAACCCTAATTATTGGTGTTGTTGCATCACCAGCATCCTAATTACCATCATAATTGTGCTTTATTAAGTCTCAAGTGTTCTAGACTACTCAAGCCAGATGAAAGTCATTGTACCATAGCCTCCAGATTTTGTTTCCCATTTTCACTTGAAATTATGAAGAAAAGTGCTTTTATATCTTTATGCATAAAACTATTCAAATGATCTGTCAGCCTTCTCACTTGATGTAGCAGTTTAGCATTAAATATTCCAATGTTGCAGCAAAATTTTATGTCATTTGAACTTTTCATTGAAAAACCTGCCCTGAAACTGCTTCACAAGTGTTATCGTTCCTTGCAGGGACGTTCAGCCCAATTACCATCCAAATCACAATACATCCACATAGCCATCTTTGTGCAATGCCTCCCATAATGGCCACCTTTTTCATTGTCTAGACAAGTGTTTAAAACAGCTAAAATTCTTTGGATAGCATTAATGATTAAAATAGCATTACTCTTTTGAAACAGCCGCTAATATCACTTTTTCTCTTTGTAACACTGATTTGAAGCCATTTTCTGATACTGATGAAAATGACAGTCTTTTCAAAGTAATGTTATTGAGATGGAAAAAAATATTTGGTGAATTTATTCAAAATGGCTGCCTTTTTGCCTAATGATCCTGTGAAGGGGTCACAATGATGACTTGAATCGAGGACAAGCAAATATGAACTGTTTCTCTGAATCATACTTCTTTGTCTGCTGTTTATGAAACTCCACTGTTTATTGATAAATGAGATTTCTTATTGTCATTTAAATGTCAACTTTCTAAGGCTTTTTGACATTCAGAAATACTAAGGACTTTTTGATTAATGGTTTATCAGTTAAATGTAGACATCGAAAGATTATATATTCATAGAATTATCCAAACATTACAGACATCTGAGACACTTCATGTGTTGCTCACAACAGAAAATTGATTTCTCAAATATTAATGCTAATTTTTAAATAGATTTGTCCTCAACAAAACAGGATGTTGCTGATGAGCTATATTTTTGTAACTTGAAGCAATTATCTGCAGTGTGTTTTCCTGCACCCTAAACTATTCCAAGAGTCCAGTTCGAGAGTTAAATCTCTTTCATGTTTTCGTGTATACCTGAGAACCAATTTTAACAAGGCAGTGTGTTTCCCCACCTCAGTAGAAGCGTGTTTTGACAATGAAGTCTAACACGACTCACAGCTCTGATATTGCCTCTGTTGTGGTTCGGACAACTGTGAATGCTCACGCTGTAAAAACGCACCACAAGGTCTGCGTCATGCACTGCATATTTCCCTGTTAAAACAGCTAATTGTGCATCCTGCTGCAAAGAATGTCATAAGGGGTTGTTTACATTGTAGAGAGTTTTAACCCTTTAACTTGCATTTGGGTCTGCTTTCAGAATTAGAAACACAAGCTTAAATCTTATCAAATATTCATGGGTATATTCATTTGCTTGAAATACGTGTCCATAAACCTGTTAGTATGGAGGTTGGCTTAGTGTTCAATTAGAAGCATAATGCTGTCTGTGCAAAGTATTCTGACAGTGATTTTTTGAGTTAGTTTTGTGTGGACCAAGGCATTTTTCTCATTTTTTATGTTCTATTTTGTTTTCTTATGAGGGAACAGTTGAAGGACCATATTTGTATCTGTAAAGCTCAGTTGACTGTCATCAGTCAAAATTTACAACATTTATAATTTTCAGACAGGAAAAATGTAAATAACTGTCAATATTTCCCCCCAAATGTTGTGTTCTTTCAACACTTGTAAGGTCTAAGGCCATTTCTCAAATCAAGTACTTTTGCAAGGTACTGTTTGATCGTTTTGTTTTGTATGAGAACATTGAGTTTTAGGCTTCTGGTATATTTTTCATTGTGTTTGGCAGCTTCTACTAGTTAGAATGTAACACTGGATTCTGTCCGGAATGCATGAATGCATGTCTATGCAAAGTTTGGCATTACCAGAGATAATTTGCATTTTTCTGTTCAAACCTATTTCTTTCATTTTGAACACTTGCCATGGAAACACTGTTTAACAGATTTGACAGTAAGTCATTTGTTTTATGAAATGGATATTTTCAGCCTTAGAAGCCATTTATTTCAATTAAAAGTAAATGACAGATTCATGTTGGGTGTTTACACCTTGTTTAGGGATTACTGCCAGGATGTATGGGTGGCTGTTGGCGCCATGCTGGAGTATAACAGCAGTAACAGTTGTTGGACTTGTAGAACGTGAGAGTCCATTTGCTGTTTTTTTATATATCACAGCTGTTTGTTATCTCATGAGTTCTTGTTAGAAATGTTTAAGGAACTCTTAACTCTGACATTGTCAGTGTATACATATTTTTTCTCAATGTCTTCATGTCTCTGTATTCAGAGTGAGTGAGTGAGACAGTGTGTGTTTGGACCAGATAAACCAGCGGTTGATATAATGAGCAACATTTAATGCTATCTTTATGTAATGATGTAGAAAGTTTGATCACATACTGTAAAAACGTGATCTTGACTTTTGTCAGCACTTTAAACAAGCATGCCTTACTGGTAGTCTCTTTGGCCCTGATTCCCCAAGGGCACGCCTAAAGAAAGTTCAAAAACAGTGAACTCAGATTCTGCATTTGAGAGGTTTATTATTCAGATCAGCTGAGAAAACACCCCCTTGTTTGATTTGTGAATCAAATATGGCCAAGAAACTTTGGGTTGTTTGATTTATAAATCAAACAAGGAACTGAAGAGGCAGTTTGATTCGATAGTCAAATATGCCAGAGAAAAGGAAGCCAGAATTATCGACAAGAGACATTAATATCAAGAAACAAGCGAATATGTCAACAGCTTGGCACACAGGATAAATGTCAAGAATAAAAACATGAAGGCCGTTGACAGAATATCAAGATCATGTGTGTACAAATGCCTTTGATAAGTCCAACATGGCAACGTTTGTTGATGTTAGATTTCAAAGAAATATGGAGCAAGTCAACAAACAGTTGCAAATAAAGACTTCATGATGAATTCAGTTGGTATCGTAATGGTAACTTCAGAATTGTGGAAACAAAATGTGTTGAGTAAATATGCAGAAATTATTACTTTGAAACAGCACCAATCTGCTTATGAGAATAACACAAAAAATGTTCAGAATATTGTTTTCCAAAGTTGCAAAGCCAATTCCTAGTTATTCCAAGTTATTTCAAAGCAAGTAACACATGTTATATTTTGGACTACACTCTCTCAGTAAAGTACAAATTCCAGTTCTTTGGTTGGGTTGAGTCTCATCTGGGATTCAAAAACAGACTCTCAAGTCAGGCACTTAAGACTTAAACTTGCTTTGATCTGTGTTCATATCACAAAATGCTTGTACAAATTAAAGACAATTTAGATTTTGGATTTTTCTATTTGTGTTGTAGCAATCATTTATGGTTGACCTTAATTTTTTTCATAGAAAAATCTTTCCAGTAAAAAAACTGTCAAAGGACATGTGGAACTGGACGTTGGTGATGAAAATAATTCAAGGACTTCAAAGAGATTGTATTTGAGCACACACTGGTTTTTTGGCCAACAAATTCTGTTGTCAGTGATACAGTAACCTTTGAGGAGAAACATTACTGGAACATAATAAATGGACTTGAGACATTTCTAATTCTAAAGTTAGAATTTGTAACAAGTTGTTTGAGATGCAAAGCCAAATGTTGGACTTTGAGAATGCTAAGATAATCGCTGTAGATTCTTGCATAGCTCCAGTAATAGTCATGCCTATGGCATTTCTTGGTCAATTACTGCAGAATGAATCACATTAGTATAATGGGACACAGGGTATTACCAATATTTGCAGTGACATGATTTCTGAGTATGAGGGCAGGTACAAAAATCTTTGTTTTACATAACATTGTTCTGGTATTAGTCTATGAAAATATATATCTAAGATTATGAAATAACTCTAATTAAAATAGAGTGAGATGGAAAAACATGTGGAAAATCTAGACTGGCTTCATGTAAGGGACATTTGCATCACAGACAGTGCTTGGTTTAAGAGAAAATAATGTGGTTCAGAGACTGTGAGGTAGCATAGTTGTTAAAGTATTCGCTTGTCATGCTGAAGACCTGGGTTTAATTCCCTACATGGGTACAATGTATAAATCCCATTTTAGGTGTCCCCACCATAATATTGCTAAAAGTGGCATAAAACTAACCTCACTCAATCACATACGACTTGGAGATTGAATCGGGTTAAGGGAAATATAATATTTGTGTCAGAGAAATATGTTCTTAGAATGTTGATCCCATGAAAGAAGTGATTGTCATAATCATTTTTTTGAAGATTCAAACAAATAATGCTGAAAGGCACAAAATGTTGTCCACATTTCAATTGCAGAACATGCACATATATAGGCATGTTAAACGTGAGATCTGTTAAATGTAAAGGGTAAGATCTCCAATGGTAACCATCCCCAACTTGGGTCACATACCTTTCACCTTTGAAGTACTAGAGCTTTTAATCAAAACCATCCAAACCACTTTCCACCTGTTAACCAATGTAGTCAATTTCACAGTCCCTTTGAAGTTAATGAACCCTCGTTAGTCAGGTGTAAACCAGGTGACTATGTCGGGCACACACTCAGCTGAATAGACTACTGCGTGTTTGATGTCTTACTACACAAAAACAACCCTTGGGCATGATTTGATTTTGCTGAGTTTGCAGGAATAGCTAACCGTGATAAAATGACTGATTGGCAATGTTTATTGAACTTCTCGACTAGTTATCTTGGTTGAAAGTCATGCTAAGTACCTGGTTGTACTGATGAAAGCTGTGGTTTATGTGGCAGTCTGCTACCAGTACACCACACAAGATACTGATATTCAATATTTTAATCACCTGGAGATTCAGGGTTAGGCTGATCATCCTGAAATGTCAATGTCATATTCAGTGAAACTGCTTGTATCTCACTTGTGAAAGCCAACAAGAACCATTTGTTAACATCTTTTGGGGGGCGGTGGGGTAGCCTAGTGGTGAAAGCGTTCGCTCGTCACACCGAAGACCCGGGTTTGATTTCCCACATGGGTACAATGTGTGAAGCCCATTTTCTGGTATCCCCCGCCGTGATATTGCTGGAATATTGCTAAAAGCGGCGTAAAGCTAAACTAACTCACTCACTCACTAACATCTTTTGGTATGACATGTCTGGGGATTGAATCTGTGACCTTTGGCTCTCTGGACGAACACTCCAACCACTTCGTCACCGAAAAATACTGGCAGAGGTGTATCTGTTTGTATGTCTGTCTGTCTCTCTGTCTGTCAGCATATGTCTAAGTGTGTGTTTCTATGACTGTTGGTATTGGTTCATTCAATATTGACAGTAACAGTTTCAATGGCATAGGGGAATGTAGAAGATCAGTAGTCTTGATGCCTGTAAGCTCATCTGAAATATAAAATGATATATGTGACTGCTTTCATGATAAAACTTCTTGTTTTGATTGTTTTCACTTTTTCCAAGCAAAGCTCAATGACTTACCACCCACTGGTAGCTGTCATAAGAATTGCCATGCTCCTTCCGCTGTGAGTGTTCTGTAATAAACAGAAACAACAGGCTAGTATATCTTCATCATAGTTTGGTCTTGTTCTTGACAACTTGTCTTAATAGCTGAAAAACTCTTAGACCGTGTAGTAGTCTAGATTCTTGAGATGTGTGTGTGCATTGTGTTCATCTATCTGTGTGCATTACATGCAAGCATGGGGAATAGAATGGGGCCCGTGACTCTGGTCACATGAAACACAGACTTTTTTCAAAACATCCACCTGAGGACAAAAGCGTTTCCATATCATTTTCAGGAACAGCTATTCCAGTCCCTAACATTTCATATTAGAGGGCTATGAAACAGTCTTACAAGCAGTTCTTTAACATTGTTGACGGTACTAGTTTTGTAAGACTTCCTGTAAATGTCAAGATGAACATGTTGGAATTGATTTTCTATATAATGTAGAGCAAACAGGATGATAAATATGATATGAGATGAGGTACTGATATGAGATGAGGTACTGTACTCTATAGTGCTTCCAGGAGAATATTAGATGTGGCCATGTTGAATCACAGCATCACACAGAGATGTCCTTACACTTTAGCTAGAGCACCTGATCTATAGCTTCACAGTAACAGGATGTTTTAGTTCCCCGTTCTGTCCTAGAGAGTGGGTGACTTGGGAATACTGCCTCTCTTAAATCGCAAGCTGCAGCTGAAGATGCAAAGAAATACTGTGTAGAATTTTTAGCATTGTTGAAGTGGGGTAAAATGAAATGTCCAGTTCAAGGTTATTGCATTTAAGAAGACACGAAAGGTCATATCGTTCTGGCCATGTGACACCTCAAGCTGCAGTGTTACCTGAAGGATATGCCACCTATGGTTTATTGATTCCAGGCAGCCAGATCTTGTTTTATGCCATAGATGCTGAATCTCAGGCAGGGTAACAACAAGTAGCATAGTTTAATGTTGTTTGGTGTGACATAGCCACGAATCAATCCACCAACCTTCCGCTGACCAAGTCAGATTCTTTCAGTTTTTAACACATTTCACATGAAAAAGTGAAAACAAGTACAAGATGAAAGATCCTTCATCCTGAGGAATCTGTTGGTTCCTGAATCTATCTTGAATAGACATAAGAACCAATGACAACAACCGAATCAATTTCTACTTCAAAGTATGCTTTTAAGAAGCCGTCAAAGATGTATGCTTTAGATAGAGGACTTCAAAGATGGTGGAAGTGGTGTTAAAAAAGAGACCAATATTTTGGATTTTATGTAAGTCAGGCACACATGTAGAAGAAGTCGGGTTGACAAGGAAGGAATGTTGTTAGTGGTGATTGAAGTAATGCCTCCATCCACTCATAGATGTGTCTACAACACTTTAATTGGACATGTCTTAGGAAAGAGGGTAGTCTCGTACATTTCCTTGCAGTGATGGAAGCAGTGTGAGTAGACTTTGATGCAATTCAATTTTCGAAGATTACCTTTCAGGAATCCAGCTTTGAGTATGTTGACAAGTGTGAGTGACATTAAGTAGAAGCGATGTACATTGCAATGACAGCCTGGAAAATGGACGCACCTACAGAGACATGTTTTACAGCTGAAAGATAGGATTTGCAAGTTTTTGTGCATCTTTTATCAAAGTCTTGTTTGATAAAGAAATTGAAATTTTTTATGAGACATTTTATCCGTATTGAACAAAGACAAAGGCTGTTGGATACAAAGGCAGCCCCAAATCAGTTATTTGCTAAAAAGAGTTGTATCAGTTTAGATTGGGAGAAGGTTCAAAAAGGTCTATAAAACAGCTAATCGGTACAAATGCATTCACAGAAAGTCTTTGTTTAAGGAATTTCATTGCGATGTCACTCACTTTATTGGTGTTCTTAGTTTGGAAACAAGATATTACTTCTTGAAGAAGTTCTTAAATGGTGTTACACTTTATTGAATGATTTAGTGTGATTTACACCAGGTGAAACATATCTGACACTGTTAAAAGAGAATAATATAAACAATGTGCATGATTTACCTCTTTTTGAGATCCAACAATATATGTAGGGTAACAAGATAAGTTCAAATATTACTTTCAAATTATTAGCGCAATCAAGATTTCTTGTACCACTGGAGACAGTTTCCTGGTGCATGAACCTCAACTTCTGTGGTCTTGGAGCAGCAGTCAGTGCCTGGAAGGTCAAGGGTCCAATCCACAACCAGGTTCATGCCAAAAGAAATTCAAACTTGGTTTTTCTTGTTACTCTGCCTATTAATTTTTTTATTTGTTAGTTGGTTTGGTATTCCAATATGGTGGTGATCTTCTAATACTCCAGTCAATCCAGTGATCAACCAATCAACGAGTCTGACCACCCCACCCCTGTAAGTCATCGGATCTGACAAGACAAACCTGTTTCACTCGGGGCACCTTTCACGAACACATGCAAAGTCAAGGCAATTATTTGCCTTAGGAAACATGTGAACATATGGTATGGGAAGTGCATTGGTTATGATTTCTTTACCAAGCCTTTGCTGAGTATTAATCAATCCATTCCTCGCTCATCTGGAAATGGTTGAATATTTGAACTTTCAACCGTAGATCAATGTTGTATTTCATTTGTCATTGATGAGGATGTATACATGTCAAAATCCTGGCTGTTGCAGATTGCATAGTACTATTTACATGCTTACATTTCACAAGAACTGCTTCCTCACAGCCAGATGTTGACTTGGCTGATATGAACTCATTTTATGTAATGTTTGCGCTTTCCTTTTAATTATTGACTGTAGTCAAGTAATTGATTTGGCCAAGCAGAAATCAACAGCATGAAATGATACTTTGGGAAACTATACATTTGTCAAACAATGTACTGGATGCCAGCATCACTGATTTGTAATTTGTAGTAGTTTAGTGTTCTGTTAACAGATAATGATGCAGATAGTTTTCAAATTAAATTATAAATGTAACATGTCATATATGAAACATGGATACGGCTGGGAACATTCATTTATAAACATTGTCAAATGATATATTGATACAAACTTGATTTATTATTTGCTGTTTAATGGCAGCTTTTCACCTATATGATGGCATCTTCTGAATAATTGTGTCTGGACCAGACAATTCTGTGATTGATATACTGAGCAAAGATCTGTGCAACAACGTGCATCAACCAAATCAGTGAGTCTGTCACCACGCAATCTTGTCTGTTGCCATTAACTTCTATAAACACTGGCACCACTACAGATATTTTAGTTCAAAGCCCATCTGTCCAATGACAGTTTTTCAGTTGGCTCTTCCATTCCACTAGTCCTAAACTTACTAGTTTGTGTCACTGTAACCTATGACTCAATTCAGTCTAGTGGTGAACTGGTGTTCATGAAAAGTTAAACTGTTGAAAAGTTGAAAGTGCTCATTCTTCGAGCAGAACTATTAATCTGTTCAAAATTTTTGGATAAAATTTGTAATAAGGAGTTTTCTGGAGCTGATGCTTTTTGATGATTTGTGGTATTTACTATTTATTTTTGTTTACATTTTTTATTCTTTTAATTTCATGATGCCATGTTGAACTGAAAATGAGGGTTGTGATCATTTCATGATCATTACTTGCAAATGTTGGAATACCTTTTTATTATACTTGCTACACAGATCAGTCTAGAGGTCATCTTTTGATGATTTAGGATGTTATGTTAGGAAAATACTGAACACTATTATTCTCAGACTGAACTGAGGGTATCTAGCACCAAGCCACCGATACATGGGTACAGGAAGCCAATTTTTCTCCATCAGATCTAGTCATCTAGTCAGCTCTAGGGTGGTGGGGTAACCTGGTGGTGGGTGGTTGAAGTATTTGCATGTGTCCTTGACACTGAAGACCTGGGTTGATCCCCCACATGAGTACAAAGTGTAAAGCCCATTTCTGGTGTTCCCTGATGTAATATTTCAGGAATATTGCTAAAAGTGGCGGAAAACTAAACTGGAGAAGATAATGGGTGCACTTGTCATACCTGATAGAATAATGGAAGTGATGACAAGGTGATGTTTGGTCATTTAGTTCTCATTGTATGCATGTCAGCAATGCCTATTGGTCATTTATATCTTAAAACTTACCTCAGAAAGGGTCAGGCTACATCCCTGGAAGCCACCATGCACAAGGATTGGTAAAATGAGCCATGTGGTGCAATTGCAACAAGTTTTATGTACATTAAGCTATAGTTTTAAAAACTCAAAGGAACCATAAATTTTAGTTTCTTATAACTGTTGTACATGAGACGTTTTTACTTAAAATATACAAGTGGTTGGAACACCTAAACAGTTCATAATATCAGTTTGTTATTAGCAGTTTCTCATAAACGTAATTTGCTGAACACGATTAACTGTAATGCCTTTCTAGTTATCCCCACTGTGATGGAATTAGACTGGCTCCTCGAAATAACAACTGTCAAGATATCATACACTGTTATGTATTTCATGCATCATTATGGCCCTAATAAATGCTACTTAAGTACATTTGCCTTGTCAATATCAACTCAGCATCAAGTATAGATATCAGCTGAAGGTTGGGTCACACTGACCAAATAGTAATGAGTTGTGCAGATATTATTACATCTCATTTTATTGTGATTGGCCACATGCTTGGCTTGCTCAGCCATAGTTATGTTATGTTCCCTCACTGATTTGGGAGCAAGAGTAAAAGAAGTTCAGCAGCCCCATTTCTGTTTGAAGCAGAGTTTGAAAATTATTTATACAGAAACTTTACTTTTTTTTATGTATTCACCTATTAATTTATGTACTGGTTTAATGATTGGTTGGTTACTTGGCTGGTTGATTGGTTGGTTGATTATTGATACAAAACTGTAAAGTCTACTTCTTTGAGTGGCATTTTAGAAGTTGGTATGATGAGGATGATCTTTTACTTGATAACGGTGCTAGAATCTACACCGAAAAATCAGCCACTGTAATGAACTGTCTTTTCATATACTGAGGAATATAATAAGGGACCTCATGAAAGAACAAGGGTTCCTTTATTTTTTTTCAAAGATTTCTTTGAAAGCTTTGTATCTCACAGCTAGGAACCTGGAAAAACATAAAGTAGCACCACTTCATGGCAGTGCTACTATAATTATTCTCAGATTTGCTCCCACAGCGCTATTCAAAGGTGGGGATGAAAACTGGAAAATATCAAAGGAACGTTTGAATTTCCTGTGTTCCTTTACTTGTTTCTCTCAGCATATTTACTGTAAACCATTGATGATAATCATCATAATGAACAATGGGTGTAAGGCAAAGTAAAAAAACTATGATAAAGCACTTGAAATAAATTTTTTGAGTATTTATCATGTTGATGAATTAAAACTTTACGTATGAAGTGTATAATCAAGATCCTGTTGCCAGCAGACCAACTTCCTGTGATCTGTTTTATGTAGCAGACAGAACTAGATTGGAACTAATGCACATTGTGAATATAACATGTCTGTCAGCGAAAACGTTAAAAAAAAATTAAATGAGGGAAAAAAAAGAAAAGAATTTTCACTTCACTTTAGATGCAATAAATATGGGAGATGGAAATAAATTCTGTGTCTAATGAGAGTCTAACAAATTCTCATTGGTTGGAAAAAGAATTATTTGTAAAAAATATTATAAAAAATATTAATTTGTTTGAAATGAGAACCGCTAAGGCAGCGTTTAAAAACCTTGCAAGGTCTTTGAGGGTATCTTACACAACTGTAAGCAGTGTTCTAGCACCTCTGAAAGACAAATGTTTTTCACACATTGTATCCACATAGGGCATCGAAAACAGTTTTCCATCAAGATTTGTAAATGATTAAACAGCTACACTACTACTCGCTACCGCCTCTATTTACAGAACAGGATGGTGGGGTAATCTAGTATTTATTTGACGCACGGAACCCCTGGGTTTATGTTCCCATTTCTAATATCCCTTGCTATTAGATTGCTGGAATATTGCTCAACCTGTGCTGATGCAATCTTAAATTGGTTGTCAGTAACCCGTGCTTGTGCTTGTCGTAAGAGATTGGTGGTCAGGCTCACTGGCTTGGTTGACACATGTCATTGAGTGCCATTTGTGTAGATCAGTTCACATGATGCTTATCACTGGATTGTCTGGACCAGACTTGGATGTTTTCAGACTGCTGCTATATAGCTGGAATACTGCTGAGTGAGATGTTAAACATCAAATGAAAAAATGAGACTATTGCTCAAGTCACCCTGAAACTGTAGCCAATCACCTCTTGTAATACCAGTGCTGATATCATTGGACATTTACAACCCTCAGAGTGTATTCAGTCAATGAATATTTAGCATAGACTGTTTTCTCTTGCAGCATTATATATTTTTAAACAGATTGAAATACAGAGCAAACAGAAAAAGATAAATGAAGATTATTTCCCGTTGGCTGATTTTGACTTCAGTTGGTCGACCATTAAACCAAAAATTAGAATCTCTGGGTTTTTTCTTGTTTGATCTTGTTTGCAAGTGGCAAAGAGCCCACTGACAGTCAAGGCCACAGTTGAAGCATGATTAACCATACAAGAATAGATGGATAACTCTTTTACCATGTGTTTTCCTGTAAAGCACATTGTCTTCGGAGCATTCTGACATTTAGTTGTTTACTCCAGCAGAGGACTGAAGGCTGTTGAATCATGGAGGTGCTTCTCTAGCAGCAGGAATGTTTGTTGTGTCAGTAGAGACAACAAGCTTAATGTTCTTGTGGTTAGGTTCTCAGATTTCATTGGTATGTGTTTGAGGGGAGAGAGAGCAGTAGTATTTTAATGAGGTCTAATAAAGACTAAGCAAGACCAAGTATGTTATATCCATTAGTTTGAGTGTTCTTCACAAAAGTTGTATACATATTTTTATACAGGAGAAGAAGGAGGCTCACTGAGATTTTAGTGAACCTGTGGAAAAGCCAGCCTTGCTTCATTAAGGGCTACCTAGGTAGGAGAATTACGGTTGGTAGGGAAACTAATTTGATTCATGGACTGGAACGAACCAATGACTATGCGGCATGTCTCAAATAAAGGAGTGATTTTCTCAGTCTTTCGGTATTTACTAGACAAATGTATTGTGAAAAGGTGTCCCTTTGATTTAGAAAAGCAAGGAAAAAATCTGTTAATTTATTCATAGTGGAATGAAAAAGTGTTTGTGCATGATTGGACACTATCAACTTAGTCCATGTGCAGTGAAAAAAATCAACTAACTTACACTGTCTGAAATTCTGTTAATTAAGGAAGCACAGAAACACTCATGCTAAAGGTCACTGTTCATCAGCATATTTTAAATCAAACATAACGTCTTATCTCTTTTAATACTATCATTAATATCAGGCTTGACGAGGAGATAAATGACCTGGAAGAAGCTGAAATACAAGCCAGCGATTTCAAAAAGTGATTACAGCAGTCATTTGATGTGATTCTAAAGGTAACTGAACAGGTGACTGTGACATGGTTGTTCATAAAGAGAAAGTCAAGGACAAACAGATTTTGGACAATTCAAGTAATCTCTTAAAGGCAATGAACTTACCACATGGCTGACAAACAAGACCTGGGACATAGGTTATGACAAAAACATTGTAACATAACCAGTCTTGGCAAATTATCAACTGGAAACCTCGTCTGTACATTTTCAGATCGATAGTGTTTGTTCACCAATGTGTAAGACCCAGAGCTTGAGGTGTATCATGTTTCTTTACAATTATGTAATGCTCATGTGCTTAGAAATACAAATGTGTTGAGTCAGCAGTTTATGTGAAATGAACATGTGTGTATTTCGGCATGTATGTTGCATGTTTCAAGGAGAGATAGCAGCTATTGTCAGGAGGTGTTGTGTTACCAGCTGTTAGTTATTTCCAGGAGATGTGACTCAAGCAAAACTTTGCACCTGTGTATTTACAAAGAAAACTGGAGATATAAAAACATGTTCGATAAGTGGAGCGCATGTTTTATTACCACAAGCCCAGAACTTAACAAAATCCTTGTTTATATTGTTGAACCATCAGTTTTGTGAACAGTTTTGTGAACTGCAATATATTATTATGTCAAGTCTCCCATTTTGAAAAATAGAGTAAGGCTTAGTCTTCTGACTGTATATAATTTTGACAGAAACCAATAATTTCTCTTAAAATTGAAAAGAAGCATTATTAGGATGGGAGATCCAGAACCTGGGGAATCATTTAAGGCCAAAGGGAAAATATTACAGCTCAGGGACTGTGGCACAATCTACAGAAAATAAAAACAAGTAATTGTGAAGTGCTGGTCACCCTGGAGTGAGTAAATAGTCAGCACATGTGTTTCATGCAATTTCTGCAAGGGTCACCAATGTTATTTTTATGTTTACCCATGTAGAGTATCAAACCTGGTCTTTCAGTGTAAGGAACAAACACCCTACCCACTAGACTACCCTATCCCCCTTTAACCTGCAGACTACCCTACCACCCTTAAACCTGCAAGCTACCATACAATCCTTTAACCTGCAGACTACCCTACCATCCTTTAACCTGCAGGCTACCCTACCACCCTTTAACCTGCAGACTACCCTACCACCCTTTAACCTGCAGACTACCCTACCACTCTGCTGCAGGCTACCCTACCACCCTTTAACCTGCAGACTACCCTACCACCCTTTAACCTGCAGACTACCCTACCACTCTGCTGCAGGCTACCCTACCACCCTTTAACCTGCAGACTACCCTACCATCCTTTAACCTGCAGACTACCCTACCACCCTTTAACCTGCAGATTACCCTACCACCGTTTAACCTGCAGACTACCCTACCACCCTTTAACCTGCAGACTACCCTACCATCCTTTAACCTGCAGACTACCCTACCATCCTTTAACATGCAGACTACCCTACTACCCTTTAACCTGCAGACTACCCTACCACCCTTTAACCTGCAGACTACCCTACCACTCTGCTGCAGGCTACCCTACCACCCTTTAACCTGCAGACTACCCTACCACCCTTTAACCTGCAGACTACCCTACCACTCTGCTGCAGGCTACCCTACCACCCTTTAACCTGCAGGCTACCCTACCACCCTTTAACCTGCAGGCTACCCTACCACTCTGCTGCAGGCTACCCTACCACCCTTTAACCTGCAGACTACCCTACCATCCTTTAACCTGCAGACTACCCTACCACCCTTTAAGAGCATATTCCATCCTGATGAGTTGGGTATATTTGTTATTCTTGGTGTGTTTCCTATCTGCTTTTGTCCCTCTACATAGAGCTCAATGCATTGTGTTTGGTGTAGAGTTGCTAACATTAAGGAAATCCCCCATGGATCTAAAACAATGATGGAAATGAGATGATATACAAATGACATTTCCTGTCAGGCTGAAAATGTTTTAACCTAGAAACACAATAAATAGAAAAAGTATCATTGTGCTTTTGAAGTTTTCACCCAATTATCAGTCACCTGTTTTATATGAGAATGGTGGCAATGGGTGTCACTAGATCATTTTATGTGAGAAACTGTAAATATTGAGATGGGAATGGGAGTGAGTGAGTAGTGAGTGAGTGAGAGGGAAGGAGTGGGTACAGTTTTACAAAGTTTATAGCAATACTCCAGAAGAATCATGGCAGGAGACACCAGAAGTGGCCTTCACACATTGTACCCATGTGGGCAATTGAACCCCAGGTCTTCTGTGTAACATGTGGACACTTGAACCAGCAGGCCCCCATCCCCCACTCACAGTCATGTTTCAGCATTTGGCCGTAGAGTAATAAACATGATGCCACATTCTGCTATGTTGTGTCAGGCCCATATTAAAATAGACCCATGAATTAAGATAGGTCCCTAGTGGCCTGTATCATAAGAGGTTACTGATTGTCAGTCACTGAGTTGACTGCGTGACATATTATGACTTTGAAATGTGTTTTGTTGCTTCTATTTTCAGGATAGATACTCACAATTTCAGTCATTATGTGCTCCTGACTTGGCTGTTTACAGTCCATAGTCGGGGCAGTGGGGTAGCCTAGTGAGTAAAGCATCTGTTTGTCATGCCAAAAGCAAGGGTTCGATACCCCACAAGGGCATGACATGTGAAACTCATTTCTGTTATCCCCTGCCTTGGTACTGCTGCAATATTGATAAAAGCGGTGTAAAACCCAACTCACTCATTTACTGTCCAGTCAAAAAGCTGAAATTATGCTTAGTGTTGTGTTAAAAATCAAACAAGTATATTCTTTGTTGATTTACTAATATATGTCTGCCTTCATGCTTAGTTTATCGTTTTGTTTTCCAGGTTTGTCAGATCATCATTGAACAAGGCGCCAAGATCAATGAGATTGACAATGATGGACGAACTCCACTCATTCATGCAGCTCAGGAAGGACATGCTCCGGTTGTTGCCTGTCTCCTGGAACACCATGCCCACATCGACCACAGATCACATGATGGCAAGACAGCTCTCAGAGTTGCAGCCCTTGAAGGTCATCGTGATGTCCTGGAGATTCTGGTTACAGAAGGTGGCAACATCAACTATAAAGATGCTGATGGCAGATCCACCCTGTATGTCCTGGCACTGGAGAATCAGTTCAACATGGCTCAGTACCTTCTGGAGGTTGGTGCCGATGTTGAGAGCATTGATCTTGAAGGTAGAACAGCCCTACATGTTGCTGCCTGGCAGGGTCATTTCGAGATGGCCGAGCTGCTGATAATGCATGAAGCCGATGTGAATGCAGTGGATAATGATCAGAGGACATCCCTGCAGTCTGCAGCATGGCAAGGTCATGAGAAGGTGGTCCGTCTGCTGCTGGAGAAGGGAGCACACGTGGACCACACGTGCAACCAGGGAGCTACAGCTTTGTGTATCGCAGCCCAGGAAGGGCATGAGGAGGTTGTGCGTGTATTGTTGAAGTATCACGCAAATCCTAACCATGCTGATCAGTTTGGTCGGACTCCTATTCGTGTGGCTATGAAGAGTGGACATACGTCAGTGTGTAAGATTCTTGAAGACTTTGGTGCAATGCCAGTGAACGGTACAAAGAGCAGGAGCTCCTCTTCTACTTCCAGCAATGAGACACGACCACTCACAACAAATCCTCCAAAGGGAGGCGCTGTTGCTGGGCACCCTCATCCTATCCACAGCTCACCATCTGACTCACCAGAGTCAACTTTTGATCGGAGAAAATCGTACCACTCCAACAACTCGTCGAAATCCTCCAGCAACCTTACATCTTCCACCAATCAGAGCTCACAAAGTGGGAACGTGACAAAGGCAGATGGTGAGTGTTTGACCTTCACCCAACAGCTTCAACAGTGCTCTATGGGCAAGAACCGTTCTCGTCCAATCTCTCGAGTTCTCTCCCCTGTGAGTGAGCCTCAATCCCCAGTGCAGTCCCCACCTACATCTCCCATTGGAGAACCCCCAAAATTCCCGACTTCCGGAGGACCTGTCTCTCCATCACTGGAACATAATATTAACTTTCTCAACCCATCTCCTGTGAAAAGTGCAAGCTTGAAACAGGAGAAAATCTCTGCCACTATCAACATTATTACTAACCCTAATGCTGAGATCATGAACAGTTGTGATGAGCCAGTTTGGCAGCTCAATCCAGCACACTTCCAGAACATGAAACGGAACCTTCTCCAGCAGCGGGGAATTGTTCCAGACTCTCCAACCAAAATGGTGATGGGACAGAGTGCTTTACACATGCGCTCACCAGAAATGAGACGGAAACGGAATGGAATTGTTACCAATCCCAACATCACCAAAAGCCCAGCTGCAGTGTCCAGTCAAGAGATTCTCAAGAGCCCTGGAGTAAATGGACATGGGCAGTCGACCTACAAGCTGTCCAGCGACACCAAGGAACCAGTGAGTCCTGTACATGCCAATGGCTTTTCAAGCATCCCTACCGTATCCAGCAAGAAAGGACCTCAACGACCTAATGGACTGCCCCTCAAGAAAGAAACCCCTCTGTAAGGTATGCTTTGCTTTTTGGCTTCGAAACTGATATTAGCACCTGTTTGGACAACAGTCAAGGACATTCAAATTGTAATGATTAAACTAAGTGAACTTGGTATCCCATTTTGATACTGATAGATTAGGAATGGAAGATAAATCTAGGACCACTGATGTTGAAAGTAAAGTGTGTAAGTTGATTGCTATTTTAGTATTGTGTATCTTTAGGTACACATTGTCAGTTGGTATTTTTTATTTTTAACATGTGACTTTACATAGACCTTTCTAATCCTGTGTGTTAAAAGTGTTCTGTCAAGGTGCTGTTTTCTCTGCTTTAATTGTTCATTTATCATAAGATAGTGAAAAAGTATCATTCACTCATTCATAAAATGCTATATCTAGCATAAAGTTCATGAAGGATTTAAATTCACTCTATTAAAAATAATTTGCATTAGACTGATTCAGAATTATGTATCATTTTGTGCAATGAACTTTTGTTTAAATTCTATTGTGACAGAATATTTTCAGATTTTGGTTTGTTTAATGGATGTCAGGCACTTGATTGATTGACAGATGCTCCGATTTATTTCAACCAATGAAAGGTGTTCATATCAGTTTCTGCTTGACCCAAATATATATCCTCATCCTCACCAGCTCATTTGCTATGCTTTGTCTTGCATATTGCAGCATTCCTGTTGTATTTATCATATATTTTGGTGTTTCGTGCTTCACTATATCTATTGTCACCTGGCATGACTTTTGTGCACGATTGTGGGTGTCAGTTTCACATGACCTCAGTTTTTTACATTTTGACGCCATGGGGATGGTGGGTAAGAATATGGGTCATTAACAACCTATGCTTGTGTCACCATGGAGATTATGTGTGAGAATATATGTCCCTATCAACCTGGGCTTATTTTGCCATGGGGATTGTGTGTGAGAAGATTCTTAGCAACCTGTGCTTGTGTCCCCATGGAAATTGTGGGTCAGAATATAGGTCCTTAGCAACCTGTGTTTGTGTCACTATGGGAATAGTGGGTAAGAATATAGGTCCCCAACAATGTGATTGTACCCCTATAGGGATTGTGGGAAAAGATATAGGTCCTTAGCAACCTGTGCTTGATTGTCACCATAGAGATTGAGGATGAGAATATAGGCATTGGCAACCTGTGCTTGTGTTACCTTGGGATGGTGGGTCCTTAACAATCTGTGCTTGTTTCACCATGGGGATTGTCACAGGGTAAGAATGTTTGCAGTGAAAATGTACTGATGAATTTCACTTTAAACAAACAAGTAAATAAAACAAAGATATATCATGATTGTGAATCCATGTAATTCTATCTTGCCAAATGAAATTTGAAAGTTATTAGGATTTGCAGTCTCAGTTTTGCTCTATTATTTGATTTACTTTTTCGTTTAAAGTGAAATTCATTGGTGTGTTTTCACTACAAACAAATTCTACCATTGCTAACTTCTCTATCAATACAGGAACTAGGAAAAACTAAACAACAAACCTGAATCAACAACACCTTAAATGAATTTTTAAAAATTCTCTTCTGCTCTTGAAGTAATGACTGTTATTTTTGTTGCCATGGTGATTCAATAAACTTCCTGGAAATAAGAAATTAGGTTGTGTGGACCATTTAACTTCATTACTGTGAAAAAGGTTGATTTGATTTATCATTAGCTTGAAAATATCAATGATATTTTATGACTTGCCCTAGAGATAAGAATGAAGTTCATTGAACATGGCACGCAGATTTAAGGAGCCTGTGGAAAAATGAATCTTTTCAGGGCTTTCACTTACATGAACTGTACTTTCAAGGTTAAAATACCAACATGACGCTTGTATATATTTTATTTTAAGTTCGTTTAATTGAATTAGTTTCATAACAAAAAAAATCATGCTCATAAACAATGTTTTTGTCAGCAGAAAATTTGTTGCAAGTTATATGAGGAAAGTATCACTTTCATTGATTACTGATTAGTGTTTTCTTCAGAATAATACTGAATGTGAGCTTGCACAAGTTTTGAGATACATTATAAAAGAAAGTATTTGAAGATCACACAAATACCACCAGCCCTCCCTCCCCCATCTTCCAGTTCTTTTTGAAAACATTAACTGAGTAATGGCAAGAAGATCATCCTTCCAAAACATATTAATAGCAAGTGGAAGAGTGACTCAGTGAGTATTTCTTAATTTGGCACCAACTATGTTGCAGCTAATCATGGCAGTCAGATTTATATAGAAGCCACAAAACCCTTTCTACATCCATAAGGAATTGACAATTATACAATTCTACATCTCTATGCCGATAAAAGAAGGGTACTCACCATTTTCCCATGAAATTCCAGCTGCATGGCAGTGGTCTGTAAATTTTCGAGCCCAGACAATCCAAAGATCAACATCATGAGCGTATGATGACATGTGTCAACCAAGTCAGCAAACCTGATCACACAATCCCTTTTGTCGCCTCTTATCACAAGCATGGGTTGCTGAAGACCAGATCAAACCCAGACCTTCCTCAGTTAAAATAGATTTTATCTGTATAAATCATGGATGTGCTATTGAATAGAAAAAGAATTAAACCTTTTTTGCAAAAGAAAAATATTTCTCTCAAATGCGGATGTACAGTTTACACACAAGGATGACAAAATTCCATAAAATGTCAGTGTGCTCCCAAGGCTCTGTATTTGAACAACATGTACATTGGGTCAGTCTGGCTCAAAGTCCCTGAACCACAATATTTTTCCTTCCACCCAGCAATGCTAAAACCCTCAAAGATTTCCCCAGGTCATTTTCAGTTTAAATGTGTTTATTTGTTGCTATCATTTCACTATATATATTCAGGGACTAAGCGTTAGTCTAATATTGGGTTGGTAGCCATTCTGTAGTGAAATGTCAGCATAAAATGACAAGTGCTGTTCTATTTGTGGTCTACTTATTTTATGATTCATTTACATGATTTATGCAGCCGAATTAGGAAAACAATAACATAGTGTGGTTATTGATAATAATAGTACATGATAGGTCCTTTAGTGAGTGAGTATTTTTTTTACACTGTTATTAGCAATATTATATCAACGTCACAGCAGGGGGACCTCAGAAATGGGCTTCACACATTGTACCCATATTGGGAATCAAACCCAGGTCTTCAGCATGACAAGTGAACTCTTTAACCACTAGACTACCCAAAATGCCCTCTGTGGATGCGGGAAGGATGTAAACGTAAATCACTGAAATATTGTGTGATTGGCAACTCTAAGAGCTACTTCCTAACTGATTTTAGAAGTAGGTTCATTTGAAATGGACAAAGCACAAAGGCTGATTGAAAAATTCTGATTTGCTGTGGTAGGGTGCTGAAGTCTTTTGTTGTGGACATTTTATGATGTCACTGTGGTATGTGTGTAAAATCTTGTGTCATTTGAAGTGTTATAGAAATATGCTGTTTCATATCTGTCAGTTATACTCAACTGTACTGGACTATTAGTCAATCAATCAATCAGTCAGTCAGTCAATCAGTCAATAGACAGGCCTTTGGCCCACGTAAAATACATTTCAAACGCATTTCATCGTGACATTTTGTAATATTTTATATCAATTTACATTTCAAGCTGTACTTTTCTCTGTAAACAAGTGTCCTTCATTAACATAGCAGAATTCTGAAGCATAAATGATGAACAGACACCAACAAATTTACATATTTCTGAATGTTGACATTTTGCAGCAATATTAAAGTGGGAGAGTTATGTTCTCTTATAAATGGCATATAAGAAAGAACTGGTATTCATCTTCAACAGCCTGTATTAGTCTCAGCTTGGAATCTGATCATGTGTGTCATGGGTGATGTTCAATTTTGCAGTCCATGATAATGTGGCCCAACGTTGCTGGCGTCATGTAGTCGCTTCATTATAATATCTGCTTTATGATGAAAATAAGGGAAGTCTTTTTGTCATCTCATATTACATGTCATAGTAACACCATTCCTGTTTCTATTCAACACATTATTTGTCCTTCCTACAACAGAAATTTAATACTTTAACAGTTCTGAGCACAGTTTCCAAGAAGTGAATTACTATGTAAAAATATGATGTACATTTACTATTAAACAATGCTTTCACAACTAATAAAATAATTGACATCAGTACTATTTCAGTTAAAAGCGCTTGGGTAATTCAGCCTTCATTCAGTTCAAACAATTTGAGCTCTAATTGATTTCACTGCCTCAAATCGCATCTTACAGTTTTTCTTGTATAATCAATTTTCTCAGAAATGGAATGAATAAATAATTGATCCCAAGTTGTAAGCATTGTCATCTGAGGGTTACCTTCAGTTCAAATCTATAGTCACCAGTCTCATGCAGCTGAACCCAACTGAACTAGTACAATGTGTAATCCCTAGGTTAGTTAGGGTGAGAATCTCAAGGTCATACTGACCTGAAGGGCCATTAGTGTGCATGCTCATTTCAAATAATTGTAAATATTTCTCTCTGTTTGGAGTCCCTTGACAGGTTTTAAATTCCAGACTTGGCTGATTTATTAATGCTCTGTAGGTTGTTCTGAGGTTTATCCCGGTGCTGAAGCAAAGGACATGTGTTCTCCATCACACCATCAATGAAATGATCAGCTGTCAATTTATTTTTTAAAAATCGGGCATTCATTGTCTGTCTTGTTTAACATTCCCTCTGGATTGTATCCAGCTTACCATATGGTTACCTGACTAGATTTTCTAAAACATCTGGGATGATGGGGTAGCCTAGTGGTTAAAGTGTTTATTCATCACGCCAAAGACAGGGATGTGATTCCCCATATCAGACTAACAACTAGTCTCTGAAATATACATATTTTACAGAAAAAACTAATAGAATAAAAAATTAAATTAAGGAAAAGGTGCCTCGAGACTCATTTTCAGTGGAAATCTAGTCTTGCCACATTTTCTACACTTGTGTGGGCTTTCCTGGATGTATTTGCTTCAGGGTCTATGTGACAGACTATCCCCAAGTAAATACAATGGGTGAAGCCCATTTCTGGTCTCCCTTGCCATGATATTTCTGGTATATTGATAAAAGCAGCGTAAAACCAAAACTAACACACTCCTCTAAAACTTCAATAATGTTTCAATGATTTTGTTTTGCTAAAATAATTCTTGATGCCCAAACATTTCTTTTTCCCTGTTTATAAAATTTGGCATTTGACTTCTTGCGGTGCAACTCTAAGTGATTATTGAACTTTAGAAAGTTTAAAGCGGAGTATTGAACTTTGAGCGACAAGCTTCTTCAGGTTTTTCACCTCTTACAACAGGCACAGGTTGTGGTGACCTTGGGACCTCCAAAGATGTTCGGATGACAGGATTACATAACAATAACAATAACACTCTTGCAGATAAACAAGCTGTCTGAAAATAGAATATTTGTTCTGTTTTTATTCATCTGTTTGAATATGCCACACTCAGCAATAATCAATACCAGACCAGACAATCCAGTGACAGACATCATGAGCAACGAGCATCAATCTATGCAATCTGGATACAATGACATTGCATCTACTAAGTCACCAAGACTGACCCTTAATTCTGTGTCAAGTATATACGAGAAACATAAAACAAAACATTTAATGGACATATTTGGTGATAAAATTTCTGATTCCCAAGATGTACCTGAACTTTTCCTCAGACAAAATTTTTCCCATATCTAGAAAAAACATTTTGAGCATTAATAATCCAAGTAAGTAATCATTGGATATAGGCTGCGTATTCACAGAGTTTAGATGAAGTCTGCCTTGAACAGCATTTCTGTTATATAACAGTTTTACTGATGAGTGAGGGAGTGAGTTGGGTGAGGTGAGTGAGTGAGTGAGTGAGTGAGTGAGTGAGTGAGTATGACTTTGCCCCATTTCAGCAATATTCCAGCAATATTACGACGGGGGACACCAGAAATGGGTTTCCAGGATCTTTGGCGTGATGAGCGAACGCTTCAACCACTTAGCTACTCCTACACTAATGGGGGACAAAAGCCATGACTCTACTTACAGTTAGACATACTGTGAAGTAATTAGGCTTAATGTTATGTGTAATATCACTTGTATGTATGTGTGTGTATTCTGCATGCTACAGCACAGTGAATGAATGGTGTGTGATTTTATTACATTTTCATATATCATTATATTATTATTTATTTGTAATTATATTTTAAAAGATACCGATACATTTCATGATTTCTAACAATAAACAACAATTTGAATAACACTAGTTAAATTTTATGTTCATGTTAATTTTTATCAAAATATTTGATAAGTTTAGGAGCATATTAACAATAAGTGATATCCAGTTGTCTAACAATCTTTACCTTGTCATATCAATAACATGAAAAAAACAGATATGATTTCCATTAATGATTATAGAATTAATGGCAAAAGTACAAAAGTATATTTACTATAAACACTAAATCAATACTTTATATCCAATAAAGATATAGAATAATGTCAGAGCTAACAGCTCATTCTGGTCAATCCAATAAACTTGCTTTCTCATTTCAGACGTCCATGATGTCAGAGTGGCCCGGTTGCTATGGATACAGAATTTCTCGGATTTTTGAATATTCAAGTTCATCTGTGGAGCTTCAGATTGGTGTACTTCACCAAATTATGACATGAGTGCTTAAAATGTGCAGAATCGGCAGAAACCTGTCAAGTTTTGAAAACTGCTGCTCTTGTGATACTGTTTGTCAGTGTTGAGAAAATTATTTGTAGAGGAGAGAAGTATTCTTCAGGATTCCAGAAAATTCTGCAGAGAAAATTTCCATTGTTGCTGGAGTTTAAGACATTTACTCTTGCCTGTTTTTCTTAATCAAAGGACTTAAGGTCGTATTCTATTTGAACTTTTGCCTGGCTGTGTTAAATATGACTTGTTAATGAATTCCGAGATGATCATGGCGCTGTTACGGTTCTGAGATAACATATTTGTCTGCTTAATATGTGATAGTATGTTGTTTATTTTGTAAACTTTATTTCATTTTTTAAAGAGACATTGAGTTCAACTCCTATATTATTTGACAGAAGATTATGGATATATAAATCATGAAAAGAATTTTACAAAAGAAATAATGACACAAATATTGATATTGTGTGTGTTTGTGTATGAAAAAAATTAAGTTATGATTATCAGATGTTTTAAGAAATGCCTTGTGTTAGGTTCCTTGATGTTTTACCAAATACAAGGTACTAGAAATCAGTTCTCACACAAGAAGTCATTGCCATTTGATTGCCCATAATGCATAATAGATACAATGTGCCATGTCAGTAGAATTAGTAGTTATTTAAAAAAAACCCAAAACATTATGATTATATATGCACCTGAGAATATGAAAAACAGCATTTTCTCAATGTTGTGGTGGTTCCATTCTCAGAATAACACAAATTACTCTCTTTTCCAAAGGCGCGTGTATGCAGTTTGGTGAATAAGCATATAAGAGTTACCTCCCTTTCAATGGGTGTAGCTAAACAGAGGTATCCTGTGAAATTTGCCAACGTGTATGGGATAATGAAAATAATTAGTTTCACAGATAATGTAACACCATGATTTGGATGCCTTTGTCATTTATTCAATATTTGAATATTTGTGAATTGTGTATACTGAAACCATGTTAGAAGTTGCTATATAACATTAATGCAGCATAATTATATGCAATTCATTCTTGAAGTTTGCATGATAGCTATTGAGCATGGAATCAAAACTGCTTCAATAGATCACCCAAAGCTTATAGTGCTGAATTCCGAATATGTCATATTATATTGTATATTTACGCTACTTGTATCTACTGTTGAAATTTGGTATGTAGACTTGACTATGATTCTTGAACAAAACTGCAACTTTTTGTGGTGAAATATAAGAAGTTGTAATCTATTGTCATGTATGATTTCATTTGTATATTTTTTCAGTTTTATCCCTATTCTGCAAGATCAGACAAACTTAAATCTTTGAACCATTTCTATTTATCTGTCCGAAATTCTTCAGGAATCACATGGCAAGTCTATATGCTTGACAAATTATGTATATGTGTATATATGTATGTATGGGTATTCACACTGTGTAGTGCATCCTTATGATTAAGGGTAGATAACTATGTATTCTAAGGATAATACTTTTTAAAACAAGTACATATTCGCCCCAAAATCCAATAATATTAAGAAAAAAAATGTTTTGGAGTTAAACAATGTATAGCTGAACGAGTCACTCATTGGAGAGTTATGTCCCTTTGGTATCATGATCCTCGGCTTGTTTCATAGACTCACACCGAGTATACCGTTTAGTCAGTGGTTGCTAAAGTGTTTATGTATCCACCACGTTTCTCGCACATAAAGTTCGCAGCAGCGATGTTTCAGAAACACATCTGGAAACTTTGTAAAATCCAAACACAACCACCTCAACGGAAGTGGACCATCCAGCGCAGGTAACTGCTGATTCTATACTGTGTCATCTTATATACACTCTGAATGGGCATCTTGGACAGCGGTCACTGCGGCTTGCCACGAGTGGTTGCTGTATAAAGACTGAAAGATCTTCTTATTGTCAATACGATTTTATGTTGCCTTTGGCACTACTCAAACAAATAATACATAGGGGACACCAGAAATGTGACGAATCGAACCCAGGATTCTGGTTAACTCTCAGGTTACCCCACCGCCATTTGTCCTGACAACTGAACCTTCTCTCCATCCTCTCCCGGAGACAATCGTGTATTTCGTCAGTCTGGAGACAATCTTGTATTATCTCGTCTGAGTCCGATACACTGGCGGTTGGCGCCATGAGCAACGATATAGACCGTAGCAGCCAACACTGACGCCAACACTGTGTCATGCATAGTCACACCAGAGTCGTATTGCCACTGGCATCTAGCTGTCATGAGGACCATACTGTTTGGGGATGTTCCCACAGAGTGAGTGAGTAAGGTTTCATGTTGATTTAAACAGTATTTCACTAATATCAGACCTTGTCATTTTATAAGGAAGTTCCTGAAGCGAAGGTTTTGTAGGATTAAATTTCGTTGAAACTTGTGGTATGTGACTATTAACTATTTAACCGCAATCCTGGCGAACCGAACAGAGCCTATGAGACAACTCTGCAAGAGAATGCAGCACCCTAGACAATTCCACCCCCTTGGTACCTCTTCGGTATAGGATACGTACATCCTGATTGGTTGGTTGTTAGTTTAATGCCGCACTCAGCAATTATCCAGCTATAGAGCGGCAATCTGTGAATATATGAATCTGTGACCACCCGATCCGACAAGCATGGGATACTGAAGATCTAACCCCGATCTTCACGTTTCCGAAAACATGAAGAGAAATGAAAGGAGGAATTCCTGTCAGAATCGAATGTTATATACTCTCTATCATAGGCCAGTGCACCCACACAGTCAGCTGTGTTAGAATTTGCCACCGTGTTATAGGCGTGTTAATGATTCTAGTCAAAGATGCAAATTATGTGTTGTTTCAGAGAATAATCCTATTGTTAAAGTGCAATTAATGTAAATGAACATGCTATCCACATGCAAATGACACAGTGTGTCCAGGAAAGTGCAGCGCAATGAGACAATTAGGGAGCCCGAGGTGCAGGTATGTTGTTATGGCCCAATCGTACGGTTAAATTAATTATATTTAATTATTACTTTGAGAAATCAATCAAAATAACATGGAGTTGCTGATGTTCATATTTTACCAAACATGTTACAAGGAACTGACTGTTGATTTGAACTGGAGCAGATATTGGTCATTGGTTATTGTTGTGTATATCAAGGACATATATATGTGTGTGAACCTTTGGCTTTATCACATAGCAGTTTAAATTTTAATAATATCGAAGGGGACAAAATTGCTGTTCCTTATGGAAACGATTTTCTTTATCGCCAAAGATAGCTCTATTTCAAAACATACAAAGCGCTAGCTGCAACGAGGTTAGTTTCACTTTCTGTATGTTGCTTAAGTGAATCGTCATTGCAGACCTTGTAAATGTGTGGCATATATATCCATGTGTCCAGCAAAGTACAAACGATTACTGTCTATACCTTGGGCCCTGGGCCCTGGACACTGTATAAATCATTGTGACTTTGTTTGATGATAGAGAAGCTTTAAGCGTTTATATACTGGAATCCCGTGTACATTGTTTTGCGGCTGTGTATCGGGGCAGAGATTGTTGCTAGGATACACGAAATCCCGGCCTGGGATTGGCTCGACTATTTAGTTACATGAATTTCTGTTCAGTATTACTGTTTCCTTTAATGTTTGATCATTGATTGTACACAAACAGTGTTTTGTCTGTCTTGAATGTTTCCACTTCTGAAAATGCGTCATGTCGATGTACAAATCAGCATGCAAGTGCCAATAAAACAATTTGATAAAGATTGCAAGAATTTCTTATATCTTCATATGACTAGGGAATCTCTCTCTCTCTCTCTCTCTCTCTCTCTCTCTCTCTCTCTCACACACACACACACACACACACACACACACACACACACACATCAGAATCATAAAATCATAAACTGGTTCAAAGGGACTAAATGGTTTGATACTGGTGTAAAGAATGTGAGGGTTGGTTGGTTCGGTTGTGTCAATGTAATTCACTGCCCCCAGTAGTATTCCAGCAAAGGCGGTATAGGCTTTGATTCATTTGGCGGAGGGTTGTAATTAATCATGTCCTGACCAAACAATCCAGTGATCAACAGCAAGAGCATCGATCTACACAACTGGGGTACGATGACGTGTGTTAAGTCCCCGAGCCTGACCACCCACCTCCTTTAATCGCCTCTAATGACAAGCATTTGTTAACTGGATACCCAGTACAACAGAGTGGATGCTCTAACACGTCAAAGGAATCGTTCCCTTCGAAACGACTGCAGTCGTACCTTTTGGACGTCACCGATGCCTTTCGACCTTTTACGTAACCACGAACAAAAATGGCCGATCATGTTAGCAGTATTTTGTTTTCGTAGCAGTGTTGCGTAGGGCTGCGCAGTATAACTGGTTTACAGGTATGTATGTACCGATTCAGTGATGAAAACGATACCTATTGCGATACGGTGGCCGAAAACCGGTATTCTGACTTGTATTCGGAATACTGCGTAACGCTCGGAAATCTTTAGTTATTTCCTTCTTTCATTTGTGGCATATAGTATTTATCTATCTTTTTTGCCATGTTTAAAAGTTGTTATAAAAAATATCAAAGATAGTGATTATCTTGTAGTTTTGATCTATAAATCAAGCATTAACGCGATCATAAGTGAATTTTGTTTTAAAAATACTTCCTGTAATATATTGCAGTACATATCGCAAAATATCCCTCCGCATCACAATATATCGCAGTGTGAAAATTCTCAATACTCAGCTCCCTAATTACTTTACTATGCTTTGCCAAGCCTACTTCGTAGATTTCTGAAAAAGCGGGGTTCCAGGGATGTGATCGACAAACTGTTTAAGGCGCACAGAAAATCACCCATACTGGCCAGTCTTTAAGATTCAATACCCTTCTCTCGCTGAAATTCAGTGTTATTCACAACACCAAAATCAATTATTTTTTAGTAAAAAGGTAGCGAAAGAACAATTTAAGTTTACCTCATATCATAAACTGCATGTGTTTACGTTCAGATATGCATTATTAGCGGCGACTGTCATCCATTAAACACTCACTATAATGACCAGAGCTCCACCGTTTTGTGTGCGTGCGTGCATGCGTGTAAGCTGGGTTTGTGTGGTGTGTTATGCTGTGCGACGATGTCCTGTTCTGGTACCTTGAAATTCAGGTATGCGTTATGGTGTTTGTGTATTGAGCTTTTGTGTATGGCAGAGCTTAGGTGTGTTTAACAGAACCTATTGTCCTGATTACATAACGTTAGTGTGAGGAATTACTTTTGAATTTATGTGAAACCGAGCTACCGCATTTCAGAAATAGGCACTGGCTTTCATAAGATTTTCGGTGCGCTTCAAACAATTCGTCGATGAAGGTCGAAGGGTTGTTTCCCTTTACCGGTACGGGTACTCACGGAAGTCTGGAATTTGGTTGTTGCTGAAAGCCGTGCTCAGTAACACCCAGGTACTGAATGTGACGACAATGTGTACGTACTCTGGACCTGAACGCATCGATCTAAACCAACCGAGATACATGGATATGCATCAACCAAGTCTGCGATTCTGACCACCTGATCCCGTTAGTTGCTTCAACTGATTTGTGGGTAGGTCGGCTCTATACGTTCTATCCGGCCGATTTATAAACGATTTCGGACCGTCTTGTTGGACAAACGGCGACTCTGATTTAACACGCCTCTAAACATGATGATGTCTTGTGATTCTTAGAAGGGCTGTACATTTCCAGGAGGTGTGACTTGTGGTCAGCCCGACCGCTGACGGCCCTTGTAGTTCGGTGATGTTTTCTGGCCAATCGACTGCCAATCTTGCAGTAGCTCTCAGGAACATGCCAGCTTACCACATACCAATAACGTGACATCTTCAAGCATTTGCCGTATGAGGAGTTCCCATATTTGCTGATCTCCAACGAAATCAATGGATTCACTCTCTCAATCGCATAGAGATTCATGTTTTGCAGGCTGAGAACAGTAATTACTCAGATTCAACATATGGTTGCATAAAATGTTGCTCAAATCAGAGATAATCTACAACTCAGCGAACTCACTAAGTTGGCACATGTCCTATTATCCCATCATGCTTGTGTTGTTCATCACTGAATTGTGTGGTCAAGACAAGATTACTTAGAGATCGACGCCATGTTACTGGAATATTGCTGATTGCGGAATTAGACAACAACCAACCTTTTGACATAGTTATATATAGTCTCCCCTCTCAAATGAAGGAAAGAGGACAAACTTTACACTGCGATTCCGACACTACCGCTGTAGTTGAAATAAGCTTCCGATTGCAGGAGTCAAACACCTCCTTCAGCTTCACGATCAAGGCTTTCACCACTGGGCTCCGCATCAAACCAGTCTTGTTGCCAGAATAGAGCCGGGCCCACTTGCACAACGCGATCTCAGCACTACGACTGTCTTAGCAATATACCATGGGAGTAACCGACTTTAAGATCGGTTTGTGCATTGGGCCCAAGATAGGACAGAAGAAAAATGGCAAAGGTCACCACTGTGACTTTTCAGCTATATTCCTGATATACTGTACATAATGGAATCTATACCAGACAATCCAGTGATGAAAAACATAGGCATCGATGTACAGAAATGTTAAGTAAATATACTCACCGTCAAAAGAAACGCGAAACACATCCATACCTAGATCCAGAGTGTTGAGTAGGTTCCTGATGTATAATTGATTCCGGTAATACTGTTTTTCATAGCAAAAGAAAATGTGTATCACAAACGCAGCATACATGACGTCACGCTCATATGTGAACTCGATGGTTTTCATTTTTCCCGTGCAGAGACAGGCCATGAAGTTAGAATTGCATTCTTTGCATGGTGTTGCTGCGCAGCGCTACATCGACGAAGTGTTGAGACACGTAATTCGTCTATTTTTCGCTCAGAGACGTGAGTTTTTCGTTTTTCAGCAAGATAACGCGAGAGCGCACAGAGCAAGACTGACATAGACATACGTCCACAACAACAGACCATGGACTGGCCAGCTTTAAACCCGGGTTTGAATCGCATCGAACACGTGCTGGATGACATGGACAGACAGATTTACCAACAGCAAGGGTTGTTTCCACTTACAACATTCTGGACTAGAATGTTCATTCGTTACCATGTGGAGAAGTGGCTGATGCCAACGGAGATCACACCCTTTAAAGACGTTAACGTTTGTTTCCCTTTTAAGGAGAATACCTAAAGGCATGCATTATGTGATTTCCATATTGACTGACTGGATTTTATGACATAGGAAGAATAAACACACTAAGTGTTTTCTTTCGAGTTATCGTTGTCTCTTGAGAAGGCAAAGTTAGTAGAAACAATGCCACGTTTTCACTCACTGTTAGTATCACGATTTCGCACCATTCGCTTTTCTTTTGGCGGTGTGTATACATGAAGCCTCGGACACTTGTACCGTTAATCTTCAGCAACCCAAGCTTGTTGTAAGGGCCGACTAACGGGAATAGTGAGTGAGTGAGTTTAGCTTTACGCCACACTCAGCAATATTCCAGCTATATGGCGGCGGTCTGTAAATAATCGAGTCTGGACCAGACAATCCAGTGATCAACAACATGAGCATCGATCTGCGCAATTGGGAACCGATAACATGTGTCGGCCAAGTCAGCAAGCCTGACCACCCGATCCCGTTAATCGCCTCTTACGACAAGCTGAGTCGAGTTTTCGGGTAAACATGGGTTGCTGAATGCCTATGATACCCCGGGACCTTCACGGGTCCTAACGGGAATAAGTGGTCAGGCTTCCTGACTTAGTTGACACATATCATCGTGTCCCTTTATGCTCAGGTTGTTCATTATTGGATTGTTTGATCAGGACAAGATTATTTAGAGATCGACGCCATATTACTGGAATATTTTCTGAGCGGGGCGTAAAACAACAACCAACCTTTTGATATGGTTAAAGCCGTACAGTGGACCCTGGTGGTACTTTATGATTATTTGGTTTTGCTGGAAAAACAATCCCGTGATCAACAGCATGCGCATCGATCTTCGCTACTGAGAACCGATGACATGTGTCAACCAAGTCAACGAGCCTGACCACCCGATCTCGTTAGTGGCGTCTTGCGACAAGCATGGGCTACTGAAGATCAATTCTAACACGGATCTTGGAATGATGGGACATTTGCAGCAACATAAAGCATTTGAATGAAATGTCTTAAAATGCATATGTCGAGTGACAGCTGTTGTAAGTAAGAAACAATCGTATGACCTGGCACAAGTACTTATGTCCTGATCTTCATTAAACACAATAACCAATATTAGCTGTCCAAAAGCACACAAGGCTCACATTTGATAGATTCGCGCATTTGATAGATTTCTCACTTAGTCACCAAACGTCCCATACAGACAATTCAGAGATTCTGATATAATGAGCGCTGTCCTTGTATGCACAGTCTAACACGAAAACCACATCACCAAACAAAAACCTCAACTACAAAACGTTTCGATTTTTTTGCATCCACCTTCGTTCTGCACACATTTTCCCCCGAAGGCAGGATTCCTACCAAATCCCCTTCCGATATCTCTGCAGTCAGTTTGTCATCGTTCCATACAATCCTGGAATTAGTCTCAAAGACCGAAACTGTAACTAACGACCGTAATTAACTTTGTATGATGGATATGTTGTTCCTGCGAGTCGTTATTGACCTCCAATCTGTGTGCAGTCGCGGATGGTTTTGCACACGTCTCTCTTATCAATACGATCGAAGACGGTGATTGGTGGGTAAATCTGCGATCGTGATAATGTAATGTTTTGATTTCCAAACAGTTATTTAAAATCGTAACAAATGAGACTGCGGATGCCAGTGGTTGATTGTCATGGAAACATACTGGATGGAAACATATTCCGCCCTTCAGATATTGTACTGGATTCTGAGACACCAGGTGACAAGTTCTTGAATTGGAAGACGCGATTAACATTGCCACTGATTCCAGAACAAACCAGAATTCCACCAGTCACTCGTGAGTATATGAATATATAACACTGACGACATGTAAATGTCATAATTTGTACCGGTAATCCTCAAAGTGTGTGTTGATGTTTAGATAAACCCTCTTAATCTATATGTATTGAGAAATGTACGCAATATGTATACTAATATTTAACAAAGCATGTTCAAGATCAGACTACTGCATGTAACAACATAAAGGTAATAGTTCTTTTCATTTTTTTTTCATACTGACCTTTCTGAACCAGGAAAAAGATTTCAGATAATTTTAATATTTTTACAGGAATTTGCAATATCCTTTCAAAATCGTCCAAAATACAGTTATTTATCATCAGCGATACACAGCACAAAATGTCTTTATCAAGAAATTTAACGACAGAAATTGTACAACTATTTCCATATTTAAATTTTGAACGTCCATAATTTGCATTTTCATAAAGACGACGTTATATGTTTATTTTTATTTTGCAGGGTGGTATGTTTATTCGCAAATTCAATAATCACGAACATTTACATAACGGTTCATATGTTTAAATTGTGTTTACTTGTCTTTAGTTGCCTCCCCTAAATAAAACAGGATTCATCGCCAAGGGCGGTGGGATAGCCTAGTGATTAAAGCGTTCGCTCGTCATGCCGAAGACCCAGGTTCGATTTCCACATGGGCAAAATGTGTGAAGCCCATTTCTTGTGTTTTCTGTACTGCTATTGCGGGAACATTGCAAACAGCGGCGTAAAAGTAAACTGACTCACTCACTCCATCGTCAGATACGCTCCAGTTTTAACCCTTTCTGTGTGAGTACCAAGGCGATGCATGTTCTTCACGAAAATTGTAAATGACACTTTGTTTATTCCCTTTGATATTAGACTAGTATGCTGTATCCCAGTAGAACTACGTACTGTACGAAAATCTCCAAGAATGAACTGAAATTAATATTAAACTCAAACATAGGAGACAATATGCGTTGATAGATAGGTAAGTTGTTTTGGCTTTTTTAGTTTAAAAATGCAGTTGAAATAAAAATTGAGCTGTTTCAAAGTGTCAAACTCAGATTTGTGTTTGTTTCGAGAAATCGGGCCAAGCCTTCAGCGTGATGATCGGACCCTTTTATCATAAGTCCACCCGGCCGCCCTTGGGGTAGTAAAGCGCGCAATGGATCACTTCAGAGAGATTGTCAAGTTAGTATGAAAAGAACAATAACTGTTTTTTCCAGCTATTTCTGTAGTTATCACAGATACTTGTTCTGTGTATTTTTGCAGTTGAATTACATTGTCTTGGCTTTGCATGTGTTTGTGAGTGAGCCAAGATACTCGTACCTTTTCGTGAACACCTAGTATCATCACCATTTGACTGTGTTACACTTACACATGACAGACTCAGACCATGGACTCTGGTCGCTACTGAAGTGATTCTATTGTTTTCAGTAGAAAGGTCTATATATTATTCCTACCTACTTTATAAGTAGAACATCAATATTAATCAATACTGCTAATTTGTAAAATTTCAAAGTCAAAGAAGACATGGTACATGAAAGACATGATTGTTCAGTACTCGAAATAGTGCTAAGTCGTTCAATCTGGCCATGTGCCGAGATTATTACGTTTGTAAATCGATATTTGCATTATAAGCTTGAAAGTCTTGAGGTATCTTTTCATGAGGAAAACGACAGATAAGACATGGACAAAACGACGTGATAAGTCTGTTGTCATAATTGATTTCTGCACAGAACAATTAGTTTTCGTGTGAACTTTGGAAATCTTCCTGAAATTGTCTGGGTGACGTTTGCTGGATACACGTGGTCGTTGGCGATATCCGTGACACTGAACTCAACCAAACAACCGGGGTCATTTGGTATAATGAACACCGCCTATACCTTTGCGAGAGTGGATGTTCTTGAAAATGTCGCTTCATTTGGGTTTGAATGTTACTTCATTATGATGAATAATGTAAGGCATATATAATGCTAAAATATCTAGCTGACAGCTAGATAGCTGGCTGAAGACACATGGCGTGGAGCCGTGTATAGAGAAAGATTGGGTAAGTCATGTTATGTTTGAGATTACAATAATTTTTTGAGGGGAAATGACAAAAAATGGAACTTTGGGGGTTGAGTCACATTCGAACCTACACTGGCAGAGTTAGCCACCAAATCACAAGTCTGCAATCTACTCCACCTAACCTCCGATTGCTGCTGATTGAACACAACGCATGACTCATCCCACATGCGCTTTCTCTTGATGAACGTAAACTATTCTATTTCACCTAAAAAAGGTTCTGCGTACTTTCTAATGATTGACAGTATACACAGACATGGAGTTCGTTATGTGTAGACACATATAAACGAAGCCACTTGTGAAGATGTTACAGCGGAACTGATGGACATGTCTATTGTTAAAGGAGAATTGAGAGAGGTAATGTCTGTATTTAGTTTATTACATAAATAGCATTATCTTCTATTGATCCGGAGTCACGCGTAATGGATGTTCTAAACAGATAAAGAACATGAAAAACACTAATAACGCATCTGAATAATACAGGGACGTGTATGGGATATGCAAAGTTAGTGAGTGAGTGTGGGTGAGTTTTGGTTTACGCAGCACTTAGCAATATTCCAGTTATATGGCGCCAGTCTGTAATTAATCGAGTCTGGACCAGATCCAATGATCAACAGCATGAGCATTGACCTATGTAATTGAGATACGATGATTTGTGTCAACTAAGTCAGCTAGCCTGACTACCTGATCCCGTTAGTCGACTCTTACGAAACGCACCTGTCAGTTGGATACCTAACACAACAGGGACAGGGATGACTTGCATGAGCTGTTGAAGATCAATTCTAATGCGGATCTTCAAGCGTGGATATGGAGAGATACGACACGATCAGCTTAGACATATTGCCAATTTCAGCAACAGTGTTGTATTAATAAGTAAACACATTACCAATACAAAGATATGGTTAGCAAACAATCAAATGTGTACCAGACAATTCAGCGATTGTCACCATGTCACCAGAACGTGTTATATTTTCTGCAGCCTCCAACTATTGTTACATGTCCCACCCCATTCAGTAGACAATGAAATTCCCACACAAGGCAATACGTAGCTAATGTCAACACAACCAGACAACAATCTCAGGTAAGATGACGTTGACGAGAGACACTGTTGCCCATGCCGTTGGTCATGGCTGTCAGTGGAGAGACTTTACGGCACGAATGAGGACAGTGGCTTAAAATAATTACGCGAAATATAGATTGTATATAACGAAGTTGAGCTATGCCTTCAGGCAAGTTTTGAAATCTTAAATTGGAAACGAGAATGCTGAATGTGTCGCTATGACGATGTACATACACAACCCAAGTCTATTATGTTCCTTCATCAGGTCCTTCTGGAAAGCTTTAGCCGCATCGCAGGTTTGAGATTTCCCAAAGCATAGCGGCATGTGATCAGCAAAAGCTATAACGATTTCTACGCCAGACTAAAATAAACAATTAGACCTATTTATTCTATATAGACCGAGGCAACGTTGTAGACAGTGGTGCGTCTGTTTAATGGAGAGGTGTTTTAACGCACGAGGATGTATTAAACATGCAGCCCGTCCTAACGGTCTGCGATTAATTACTTCGGGCATCTGTAAATATCTGTGTTAGTTTGGTTGGTTGGTGTTTAACTCCGAACTCAAGATTCTAGCTATATTATGGCGGTCTGTAAATAATCGAGTCTGGACCAGACTATGCTGTGATCAACAGCAAGAGCATTGACATCTGTCAACCAGATCAACGTGCCGGACCTTACGGCAGGCATGGGTTGCTGAAAATTAATTCTAACCCGTGTTTTCACGAGTACTGTAGCTTGCAGCATTTCCAAACTTAATGGAGGTATTTCATCATTACGAATTTGATGAAACCTAAGAGTGTTGCTCCTTGAAACATGATCAAGATAATGTGGATTGAATTCCAGGATCGCAGGTTTCTGTCCGATGCCTATGTGTGGCATTGTTTTTGTTTAGTGCATTTGTTCGAATCAAAGCTAAACAGCGTGGACACATTGTAGGCGTAATACCAGATGTACATAATCACGAATATCATTACAATTAAAATAAAATCAGTGCTGCGTTTTTTACAATATACTCAGTCTTTGTTAAGACCTCTGTGTACTCGTACTCGCGATCAATAGATCTTGCAACGTTTACACATTAACAGACTATGTCTATTGCATCGTGCGGTATACTCTGCACAGACACATTAAACGTGTTTCTGTATTTCCGACACATTATATGTGTTACTTTTCCCGGAGACATCATTCGTGTTACTTCATTCCCGTCACATTTTATCATGTGTATTACTTCTTTACCGACACATGTGTGTTATTTTGTTTCCGACACATCATGTGTGTTTCTTACTCCCGTCACGTCATGTATGTAATTTGTTTCCAACACATCATGTGTTATTTTGTTTCCGACACATCATGTGTGTTTCTTACTCCCGTCACGTCATGTATGTAATTGGTTTCCGACACATCATGTGTGTTTCTTACTCCCGTCACGTCATGTATGTAATTTGTTTCCGACACACCATGTGTGTTTCTTACTCCCGTCACGTCATGTATGTAATTGGTTTCCGACACACCATGTGTGTTTCTTACTCCCGTCACGTCATGTATGTAATTGGTTTCCGACACATCATGTGTGTTTCTTACTCCCGTCACGTCATGTATGTAATTTGTTTCCAACACATCATGTGTTATTTTGTTTCCGACACATCATGTGTGTTTCTTACTCCCGTCACGTCATGTATGTAATTTGTTTCCGACACACCATGTGTGTTTCTTACTCCCGTCACGTCATGTATGTAATTGGTTTCCGACACACCATGTGTGTTTCTTACTCCCGTCACGTCATGTATGTAATTGGTTTCCGACACATCATGTGTGTTTCTTACTCCCGTCACGTCATGTATGTAATTTGTTTCCAACACATCATGTGTTATTTTGTTTCCGACACATCATGTGTGTTTCTTACTCCCGTCACGTCATGTAATTTGTTTCCGACACACCATGTGTGTTTCTTACTCCCGTCACGTCATGTATGTAATTTGTTTCCGACACATCATGTGTGTTTCTTACTCCCGTCACGTCATGTATGGAATTTGTTTCCGACACATCATGTGTGTTTCTTACTCCCGTCACGTCATGTATGTAATTTGTTTCCAACACATCATGTGTTATTTTGTTTCCGACACACCATGTGTGTTTCTTACTCCCGTCACGTCATGTATGTAATTTGTTTCCGACACATCATGTGTGTTTCTTACTCCCGTCACGTCATGTATGTAATTGGTTTCTGACACATCAGGCCTGTTTTTCTATGACGACACATCATGTGTTATTTTGTTTCGGACACATTCGTCTTACCGTATTTACGACACTTTTTTTCATGTGTATTACTTTGTTTCACACATATCATGCAACTTAACGTATTCCGATACACCCAGCATATCAAATCTGTTGTTTGGTTACAGAGATATCATACGTACTATTTTGTTTCTAGAACATAAAGTCGGTTGTTTGGTTGAAGACATATCATACGTATTATTTTGTTTCCAGCACATCAAGTCTATTACTTTGATACAGGTAAATCATGCGTATTATCGTATTTCAGACATATCTAGCGTGTTATTTATTACCACGCACTATGCCTGATTTCTCAGATAAAGAATGGGTATTAACGGGTATTTACGGGTATTAAAACGCATCGTGCGTGTTGCTTTTAGCCCCATATTCTTCAATGCATATGATCGGGGGGTTTTCAAACACAAAAAAACTTGTTTCGTTTCAGATACATCAATGTATTTTGTTTGTTTCAGACACTTTCTGAAGTAGCCACATCTCGTCACCACGAGACCACACCCGCATCCAAAATGTCCTGATCGCCATGATGGAAGCCCCCAAACGAGATGGACCGATCTCGTCTGCGGATCTTATCTTCATACTTGTCATGTCCGTCATCTGCAGCGTCACAATAGGAGCCAACGTGGTCGTCATCTGCACCATCAGTTTCACCAGGAAGATGCATTGCTTGTCGTCTGCTCTTGTCATGAACATGGCCGCCTGTGACCTTGGCATTGGCCTGGCGTCAATGCCACTGGTCCTGGCTGGATTAGTGAATGGATACTGGCCCTATTCACAGGTAAAGTGCATCTTCGATCTGTTACTAGAACATGTAATCCGCCAAACCTGCCGTATGTAAATATTGTGATCAGTCCGACAAAAGACGCTTCCAACGGTTTTCCAGGGTAGCTTAAGTGCATATGATTGATTGAGTGGATGGGTACTTTATGCCGCGATTAGCAATATTTCAGAAATATCAGGGGGGATCGCCAAACATGGGCTTCACACACTGTACCCCGAACTCGAGTCTTCGACATGACAAGCGAGCGCTTGAATCACTAAACCACTTCATCGCCCCTCCCAAATGTGTAACTTTCAGAATGAGAATGAACCCACCACTTCATGGTAGCTGAGCATTGAAGAAACAATAAATTGTTAATTGAAAGTTTTCTGTTTCGGGGACTGCTACAGGACTAGTGACGTTTTGAGTTAGTGAGTGAGATGTGTTGTCAAATAGAAAAGTTGCTATTGACAAAGAAGAACCATGATGTACCGAGAACCATGAACCGAAACTTTTTGGAAACCGCGAGAGCCTAATACTGCCACTTTTGTAGCATAAAATAGTTATTTTTTCAGCGAAAGTTCTCATTGCTTCGAAAACGTTTTGTTGCTTCGAATTTTTTATCGCTGCTTCAACTCTTTTTTCGTTGCGTCAAAAATTTTGTCGTTACTTCATGTTTCTATCAAAAACTTGAAATTTCGAGTATTTTCTCGTTGCTTCACGTAAGTTTTCGTTACTTCGATTATTTTCTGGTTGCTACTAATTTTTCTCGTTTCTTTTTTAAAGAAAACTTGAAACTCAAGAGTGTTTTCTCGTTGCTTCAAGTTTTTTGTCAAAACTTATAATCGAGTATAGAAACAGGAAGTAACGAGAGAGTAATCGAAGCAACGAGCAAGCATTTAAAGTACACGTAACGAGAAAATACTTGAAGCAATGAGAATTGTCACTGAAAAAATACTATATGCTAAAAAGTGGTAGCATTAAACTCTCTTTCAGAACGGCAATACACTAGGTATCTGTAACTTCGGTATGAAATCATCAGTTCTATTTGGGATGTAGACGCCAGTGTGCGCACAAATTGAATCATTACATAGTCGGGAGAAATAATTTGATCGTGCGTTTCCCTGCCAATAATAATTATCATTGTACTGACCTTCATTGTGTGCGAGTATTCAGCCGTATTTAAAATGAGATTATCGACATAAACCTTTGATTGTTTTCCTTCATATTACCTACTGTAAATTTTCGTGATCTCCCTGTCGCTGGTCCTCGTTAACATTAGACTGATGTAAAACGTGTTGGTTCGTTTAATGGAAAGCTATCAGGTCCCCACAACGACGTAGTCAGACTCGATGGCCATCAAGGGTATCGGTGACTCGGGGACTATTACAGAAATGCAATTACAGAGTTAATGCTGCCGTATTTTAGATTATGCCGTGCGTCATGGATTTCTTGAACTACCCATTATCTATTGTAAAAGTAAAGATTAGACAAAGAAAACAATAGCGATGCCATTTACAAATTGTCATTTATTTTAGCGCAAAAAGGCTATCATACTGAAAAGAAAAAATGTATTTCTTTGCGTCTTGTACGAAAATAGTGTAATTTGAATTGGATTTAACGTATATAATCAGTATACATAATTGTATTTATGCATAACTTTGACATTGAATGATTTTAGACAGCAATCTTGAATTTGCTTCCACGAAAGTGTTTAAGGTATGACTGACGCTGTTATGGACGAAAGTTCTGTGACCACAGAAAGCCATCAGGCATTTCTGGCGTCGAAACGTATGAGCACGGGAACGGTGTTGATAAACCAAAACAGCACGACCCTATACATTAAACGTATGTTATTCGACAGGTCACTCTGGTTCCATGTGCTCTGTAACCAAAGCTGGTGCATACAGCCACAAAACCCACTCTGCCATCGGAAGCAATCTGTGAAAAAATGAACACCCCACGAAAAGTAGGGTGTATTTATGATTTAGAACATCCAAAACTTGAGTGTAAAAGTCATATCCATGATGATAGCAGGTGTTCGCGAAAAAAAGAGAGCGCATCCAGCTCCAGTGGTGACACATGCCACAAACACATGCAAAGGTAACTCAGCTGTTCGCTGTTTTGGTCACCTTTTAAAGGCACATTGTCACACTTTTTCGCCAATATCTTGGCCTATATTATATATTATGGTATATGTAAGCACTTTAGCTTTCATTTGATGCCATAACATACTTATAAAAATTCCTTACGACTTGCCTGAAATCGATAACTGAAACTTCGAGGCGAACAGCTTCCAAACAGATAACACTTACATGGAATTTTAACGATTGCTTCATACATCGAAAACTGTCACACCTGGTGTTGTCGGTGTTTGTCGAACTGGTTCCAATCACAACTTGTGCGTAGGATATTCGTAAAGAAAGCTCCATAACCCTTGCTTGTATACGACCGGTAGAGGACGCGGGGCTCGATTTAATGCAACGTTGCATTTATTCATTCGAAATATTTTAATCTCAATACGTAATTCTTTCTGGAGTAAAATTATATGATAGCTTCCCATATAGTTGGTAGTTAGAATTATTGATAGGAATGCATTATTAATTTTTAGAGAAGTGTGATGCGATATAGCGCCTTTAATGAGACCTTGAACGCGACTAATAAACGAACTCTGGTCTATTTGCATGTTATTTGAACCACACTTTCAAAAGTCATTGAAGGCCAGTAGTCATATATTATATAGAGAGGATCAACGCCATCTAAGGGGATATAGAGAATCTCACCCAAGTGTCTACTGATATCAAATATATTAACACATGGCATTGTGACCTCATTCGTGACGTTATAGCACTGTCAGGGCATTATGCAAATCTACTGTCAAAACAATATCTCCTAGGAGATATTATAGGATATTAAACGAGCTTCCCTTTTCATATCAAGTTTATGTCCCGAGTGACATAATTTTGGTTTGTCACGAGCCTTAGCGAGTGACAAACCAAAATTATTTCACGAGGGGCATAAACTTGATATGAAGGGGGAACGAGTTTTGTATCCTATTTATTACCCACGTTCTAAAAAGTGAAAATATCGTAGACCAGTGGTTAAAGCTTTTGTTCGTCACGCTGAAGATCCGGGTTCGATTTCCCACACGATCACAATGTGTGAAGCCCTTTTCTGCAGTCTCCCGCCGTAATACTGCTGGAATATTGCTAAAAAACGGCGCAAAACTAAACTCACTCACTCTCAACAAGGTACAGCAACGCGTGTAATAGGCAATATGCCAAACCGATTCCGGTCCTTTTTTCAGCAAAGAAATGTTGTGACAGTAGAAGAACTGCATATGGTTTATGTACGTTGGTTTGTAGTTGTGCAGTAATACAAAGGTATCATATGATTTGTCTTAACTATCAGGATAGGTAGTGGAGCAGCCTCGTGGTTAAAGCGTTGCCTCGTCACGCCGAAGACCGGGTTCGATTCACCACATGGGTACATTGTGTGGAGCCCATTTCTGGTGGTCCCTGTGATGTTGCTGGAATATTGCTAACGGCGGCGTAAAACTAAACTCACTAACTCACTAACTTGAATGTCAGACTAACACTACCCTGTTCACTTGTGGCAGATATGTGGCCGGTATGTTTAAGTGGCAAACCCATGCAAGTATCAGGGTGACAAATAAGTGGCACCAATACAATCACGTTACCGATCTATCACAAAGATCAGGCCATATTGGCCCCTGTTCGCCTTGTTAAATCTGCCCAAGAGAGTCCAATTGCTGATTTGCTGTATAAATCCTCCCTCGATAGCTTGACATTATTACATGGAAAATCAATCTGTTTCCCTGCGGCTATGGCTTCCTATGTAGTAACGAGTAAAGGCTCTTTGGAATATCCTGGCTTTAGGGCAACCGCTTTCTTTGCACATCAATGCTCAACTCCTTAGCGGTAATGAAATGTCGTGATAATGTTTAAACGTACCTAACAGATGAGTCCACGACTTGAAGAATGCAATGACTCAGTGGTATCAGTCGTTGTATTTTTATAAATCTTTGGAGGTTCTATGAGCTTTTTAAGTCAGATTTTAAGAGGGTGATCTCAGACAACTATGGAATCCTATACAGGACATTGTCGCACAAAACTAGGTGACAAATGATCAAAATGTCACATTTCTGTTTGTATTTGCAAGGGATCAACGTGACATTGACCAGCCACGGGATTCCACAGTCTTATAATTATTAATGATCACGTGCAACAATTTAGAGAAAGCGTTCGCACGCGCACGCGCGCACACACACACACACACACACACACACACACACACACCATTCGTGTGGGAGCGGGAGTGAGTGTAGGGTTTATATAAGGTGTAGAGCTTGTGTGTTATGTGTGGGAGCGGGTGTGAGCGTGGGATCTGAGCGTGAAGTAGAGCGTGGGTGTGGGGTGTGAGGTGTGGACGCGGGTGTGAGTGTGGGTGTGGGTGTGGGGTGTGAGCGTCTGATGTGAAGTGTGGGAGCGGTGTGAGCGTGGGGTGTGAGGTGTTGGAGAGCATGTGGGGTGTGTGGGAGCGGGTGTGAGTGTGGGTGCGAGTGTGGGGCTTGAGTTGGCTTTGTGGGAGCGGGAGTGAGGTGGGGGGATGTGAGCGGGGATGAAGTGTGAGGTGAGGTGAGATGTGGGAGCGGGTGCGAGTTGGGTGTTTGAGTGTTGGGTGTGGGATGTGAATGTGAGGTGTGGTGGCGGGTGTAGGGGGTGGGTGTGGGGTGTGGGAGCAGGTGTGAGTGTGGGATGGGGTGTGAGTGCGAGTGTGGGTGTGGATATGATAGTATGGATTTGGGTTGTGAGTGTTGGTGTGAGCGGCGGGGTGGGTGTTAGTGGGGCAGTGAGTGTGGGGTGTGAGAGTGAGTGTGGGCTGCACAGTGTTGGATTTGCGGGGTGCGGGATGTGAGCGTGTGTGTGCGTGCTATGAACGTTACTGAACGATCACGCTGTAGCTGCGACGGGGTACAATGACACGCTGTCAACAAGTCATGAAGCCAATAATAACCAGTGTTGCCCAACTCACATCTTTACCGGTGCATAACCTCCTGTGACGTTCCAAGGAATTTCTTATCGCATTCATAAACGTCACAGTGACCCTACCCATACGCCGTTATTGTCAATAACTAACCCAGAAGTAATCACTTCCGGTCCTGCGCAAATACTTTGAAATCAATCTCAGCAACCGATGGCTAGCTACAGACCTTAGGCAATGTTATGAACCGCTCAGAAACCAATCAAGCTGTCAAAACGTCGCAATCATCTGAAAAATTGCACTTTATCAAGTCCGTCTGTTTCTCTTCAACCCAGCAATACTAATATGGGTTTTTCAGTAGGACGACTCTGTCAGTGTACTGGATCTGCCCAAGTTCCATGTAAGCGTTATTGTAGCCTCCTGGCCTACTCGTCCGTCAGATGAGCACCTTGACCTCATCAACTTATCTTACACAGTTTGTTTCTGGGGAATGAGGATTTGTTTAAAAGTAGCTTACTTGATGTTTGCGGATGTTGGTGTTAACATGGAGACAAATGATCAAAACGGCAAAACAGTCTGATTTTGATCATACCATATGGACAGTATTTATGGACAGTATTAATGAGTTTGTTCACTTAGATGGATAGGGTCTTTGCAAGTGAAAATGACTTTCGTTACATATAGTTCAAAGACATGTACGGAAAGGAAAACAAATGTACATGTCAAATATCATATACCTATTTAAATGATGCTCAGGGGAGGATACAGGGTTTTGAGAATGGGGGTGCATAATCCCGACCGCATGCATGAGGACGTAAAGTCACCATGGCAAACAACCTATTTATACGCCAAATATTTTCTTTTGAACTGTTGGAGACACGTGCCTTAAGCTTTCGTCAGAATATAAATATTTGTAACCTTCGTGGATTGGAGAATAGTAATAATAATTTAGCTCTTACACCATGGGACATCTGTTCCTATGCTTAGTACATATAGCTTGCTGTGTTTACAGGTTGCTTGTCACGTGACTGCTGCTCTGACGAATGTTCTGTGCATCAGTTCTGTGTGGTCCGTCATCGCAATTGCTCTGGACAGGTATTTGGCAATAACATATTGCCTCCGGTACTCAACCTGGTCGCCGAAAAAATATGGAGGTGGCATCATGCTGTTCATTTGGATTATCTCCCTTGTTTTTGGTCTCACGCCTGTATTATGGTGGGGAGGAGCGGAGGTTCAGCATGATCTCTTTTCGTGTGTGATAACATGGACGGGTCATATCACCTATGCAATAACCGTTCTGTTGGTGTGTTATGTCACTCCATTGGCTGTGATGATTTTTTGCTATTGTAGGATAATTTCAGTCGCACGAAGACATGCGAGACGAATCGGTGACGTCACAACTCATGCTGATGGAAGCAGAGGTCACGTGAGCACGACAGGGGCCGTGGCAGCAGGTGCAATGTTCTCTGTCAGACGCTTATCAATGTTGAGTTTCCCTGGTAACGTGAAAAATGACTTCAACAGTTGCTATGACAACGACTTCAACAGTAATTCTTCAGTGACGAGCAGTACGTTACCAATACGTCGCAACATCCGGGCGACATTACGTCTTCTGGGAGTAACAATGACTTTTGTCACCTGCTGGATTCCATACAGTCTTGTTCGGATGTACAACGCCATATACGTCGACAGCAACTACCCATACGTTGTGTCGATAACGTTTTGTCTTGCTTTAACAAACAGTGCGATAAATCCATTTGTTTATGCAATTTGCAGTAAGCATTTCAGATATGCGTCAAAACAGTTAATTCGTTGTAGAAAATCTAGCGTTGTTGAGATAAACAGAAATAACAACCACGACTTCGCGTCGTCCTACACAAGTTTCCTCAGGAACTTACGGACACCAACATCCGGGGCACATGATCGCGCGCACGTATCACCATCTCGCACACCGGAAACTTCCAGTTCTGTTATCGACTCGCGACCATCCTCATCGTTTTCTGACACTGTTTCAGGGCGAAATTTGCTAGTTGTGCCGAAACAAAGTTTTGATGATAATTCTGATTTCCTGTTGCCTAATGCCGTCTCCAGTGACGACATTGACAGCAAGAGGGCGGAGGATGCAAGCGGAGAGCAGGAGGTCTACAAACGAAGCAGTGTCTGCACTATAGCGGATTATGTGTACGACAAACAAAATACGGCGAATATTGAAATAAAACTAGAATTAGTGATATAACCAAAGTGCACAAGTTGAAGAAATGTTTTAACACGTTTTCGAAATCATCTTGTTTTGCCCATACTCAATTTTCTGGCAAAACGTACTATTTGAATTCTTTCATGTTTAAAATCAATAATTTCAAAACTTTACATTAGTATACATTCTAGAACACATTTTACAATATATGCGTTTCATTCTGTGTTGATTGTATGTTGCTTAACGACGTACTTTGCAATAAGAATGTAACTGATCGAATCTGGACCAGACAAACCAGTGACTGATATTGTGAGCAGCGAGCAACTCCAAGCAGAGTCTTTCAGCCTGTACTGGCGATATTGGTGATGATGGTATTTACTAGTCTGTTATGACGATCACATGTTGAAGACTCATTTGAAGTCAAAGTCAAGTGGTAAATCCGGCAAGTGCCTCTCTATAATGCAGTAAAACATAATGTTCTGTCACCGAGGCCATCTTACGGCACTTAAGGACGAATCAAAATACTATTGATATATGATACTTGATTTCCCCGTTCTGGCCTAACAGCTGCATTCCTGTTGTTTACTTGTGATGCATGCAGTAGTCATTCTTTGACAAATACTAGGGAAATGATTATGAGGTGTTTGAATCAACTGTTTTCTGCAATTTCATTATTGTAAAATTGTAGATTCTTTGATACTTGATACCAAAGTGCCAAAGCGTTTTGCAATCCCCCATGCTTAATGAAAATGCATCCACTCCTTGTGTTTCACTACGGAACATGCATGTTCAGTGTCAGTATCGCTTGATACCCAGCAGCCAAGGCCTTTTGTATCACCAATGGTTGCAGAAATCATCTAATACTTTTGCATTACTGTGGAACATGTTTAGTGTCAGTATTCATCCAGAATGGGGGGGGGGGGGGGGTAGGGCTGGGGTATGGGTAGCGTAGCGGTTATAGCGTTCTGCCGTCACACCGAAAATCGGGTTCTATTTTCCACATGATGACAAAATGTATGACGCCCTTTACTGCTGTGAACTGTTAACTGATCCGAGTAGCTGATAGCTGCACCAAATATTGACTTATTCAGCTGTTGCACAAAGACTGTTGACCTGTGAATCTCATTCCAAACAGCTTTCTTTATTTACCCTGTCTCTTTCTGTCTGATGTCAGTACCTGCCTGCCAAAAATGCTCATATGTCCTATTATATATAAACTAATACATATCTGACATTAAGTCCTTTGGTTACTTTTCTTTCGGTTTCCAGCTTTTCGTCATTATGCCTTCTCTAATTACTAAAAGACATTAGCTGTGGGATACCACTGACGAAGTTGATATTATCGATCGGAAAAGTCTCTTTCAAGGAGCCATATAGTGGTGTTGACACACGTGACAAGCAAAACAGCAAGGGTGAACCAAACAGCATGTAATCTTGACACCTGTTAAACTCAAACTGTACCTTGTTATAGGTTACGCAGCACCAAATGTTTTGCCATAGATTTAACTGTATCCTTCTTAAAAATTACCCAGGGTATCAACAGCCATTATATATACACATGGATACAATAAAACACCATTTCTGGCCAACTTGTATCACTTTTTCCCCAGAACAGGAAGCTGAACACATCAACCCAGATTCGCACCAAATTGAAAATATCTGTACACATGCACATTAGCACAAATCATGATGGAAACAGTCACAGCAGTCGGTACTTACAATTGTGGTCTGTTTTATTTACTGGATGGGTGTGCTTTTGAAAAAGCGTAAACATTTGGCACTACTTCATCCAGTCCGAGCTGTCACATATCGGTCTTGCTCAGGGAGCATGTGATTCAGTTTAGAACCTATATGATTCTATCGAATCGTAAGTCAAACTTTGGATCCTCTCATCAGAGAGCAGCAGAGATAGCAGATCTGAAACACGGCTCCAACCAACATCCAAACCTAACATAGTGCCCGCAACCAGGGTACCCAACATGTAAGATGTGTCACTGACCTGAGGAATGAGCAATGCTTGGAAAGATACACGATGCGTGTGAGCATCGAGTAGGGAATATACATTTCCGTCAGCAACCCATGCTCGTCGTTCATGAAGGGAGTAGGGGGGATCTTTACTCATATATATAGACTGTAACTTTTGTCTAATCCATCTGACTTTCGCAATAAAATATTTCTAAACAAAGCGAGTTGTGTAGTGGACGAGTTACCTACCTGCACATATACCCATATACTATAGTAGATAAGGAACGTTCAAAAGACTCCAAAGACAGATTCTCAGTCATTGTTGGAGCGGCGGAAGACCCAGCTTCAAGTCGTGACAAATATAGGGCATCGAGAACCCCGGAATCACCATTAATGTGTTTTGAAAAAGGATACATTAAATAATATCTTGCTGACTGCAGCCACTCCTACCCATGTCTGTTAAAGCAACTGGGTCTAGTTGTACAAGTCTAGGGTCGTACAAAGGTGATCGTAAATCCGCTACTTTCACCTGGCATTCTTTTCGCCAATGATGAATAATGCATAATGTTATGGGACGGTTGGGTGGCCTAGTGGTTCGATTCTCCACATGGGTGTAATAGGTGACGGCCATTTCTGGTGTTCCCCGGTGTGATATTACTAAAATATTGCTAAAGACGGCGTAAAACAGCACTCACTCACAGTGTTGTTACCTTGGTGATAGCAGCATGTCTCACCACTAATGCACATTCTACATCCATACGAGGATTGAATTTTACAGAGCCGATTTTTACATTTCTTTACGATACACCAAAAGTACCAAATCCGAACATTTCATTATATTACAAGATACGTACCCAACAAATTGTTCAGTTCAGTTGAGTATCACTTTTAACCAATATATGCCAAACGAATGCGCGTGCTGGCATAATTAATAGTGATATACGCTAGTGACTGTTTCGGGATTCAATAGTTGTTCCCAGCACGATTCACTAATGAGCCTTCAATGTACAATTATAACAAGATATATATAGTATCGGTATAGCGGCCACATGACCTACAGTGCATTCAAGATACATGTATATTGTGCACAGTGGTACAATGTAGATAAGATGAATTTATTGTTTTGTAAGCATGAAAATGCAATATTTCATATTGGCAGACTTCTTTACGTTTTGCATCTAATCACTATGGACATGACAACTGGAAAAGCGCAATTCACCCATCGAGAAAAGAACATTGAGCGAAAAGCGACTTCAAAAGTCATGTGGAGGTTTCTAGTTTCTGTATTAAACAAAAATAGAAAAGAAGATGACGGTTTTTATTTGTTTACAATTTCTAATATTGGACATAAATATAAACTGAAGAGGTCACGTAATAACACACTTGTGGAGTTCACGTAACCGACTAGAGTAGGCTCAAACCATCAATTGGTATTGAAAACCTTTTCAGTGGTAAGCTTCGGAAATGAAAGTGGGCAATTACGTATGATTTACAGAAACTGTTGCGAGGTAATTTCCAAACTGATACGCATAGGCTAATCCGGAAATCGGTTCCAACGGAAGTAAATTGGGAAATCAGATACTGACCATGAAGGTTCGATCACAAATTATATCTAACACAGACAATGCCATCTGTCAAATAAATCGGTGCAGACACAATGTTCAGATTATTGTCTTTGTTGAGATGAAAATAGTAGTGGAAGTTGCCAGGGATGCTGTCTTACAACAAGCATGGTTTGAAACTTCCACATATTTCAGCCACGTAACAAGGCTGGTTAGATGTAAAGCTTGCAAACCCTGAACAAAACTTACCTGACCACAAAGTATCTTCATAAACATGTCAAAATGTTAACCCAGGCAGATGAGTTTGAGAACCCTGCAATCCGTGTTGAAAATAAGCCGCCCCAGGGTGGGCCTCATCTAAATGAATAGTAGACACCTCATGGCACCATCTTACAGTGGGCCGGTGGCGGTGACCTAGAGGTAAAAGCGTTAGCTCGTCACACCGATGACATGTGCATGCATGGATAAAATGTGTGAAACATATATCTGGTGTCTCCCGTCGTCATATTGCCGGACTATTGCTAAAAGAGGCGTGAAACTGAACTCATTCACTCGGTCTTACATTGGTCGTTGGTTAACATGGCATAATCACCTTAATGTTAATGTGCTACCTTGATATTAATGTACCACCTTGATGTTAATGTACCACCTTGATGTTAATGTACTACTTCAATGTTAATGTACTACCTTGATGTTAATGTACTACTTCAATGTTAATGTACTACCTTGATGTTAATGTACTACTTCAATGTTAATGTACTACCTTGATGTTAATGTACTACTTCAATGTTAATGTACTACCTTGATGTTAATGTACTACTTCAATGTTAATGTACTACCTTGATGTTAATGTACTACATCAATATTAATGTACTACCTTGATGTTAATGTACTACCTTAATGTTCATGTACTACATTGATGTTAATGTACTACCTTGATGTTAATGTACTACCTTAATGTTAATGTACTACCTTGATGTTAATGTACTACCATGATGTACTACCTTGATGTTAATTTAATGTACTACCATGATGTTAATGTACTACTTCAATGTTAATGTACTACCTTGATGTTAATGTACTACCATGATGTACTACCTTGATGTTAATTTAATATACTACCATGATGTTAATGTACTACTTCAATGTTAATGTACCACCTTGATGTTAACGTACCACCTTGATGTTAATGTACCATGTTAATGTACCACCTTGATGTTAATGTACCATCTTAATGTTAATGTACTACCTTGATGTTAATGTACTACCTTGATGTTAATGTACCATGTTAATGTACCACCTTGATGTTAATGTACCATCTTAATGTAAATGTACTACCTTGATGTTAATGTACTACCTTGATGTTAATGTACTACTTCAATGTTAATGTACTACCTTGATGTTAATGTACTACCTTGATGTTAATGTACTACTTCAATGTTAATGTACTACCTTGATGTTAATGTACTACTTCAATGTTAATGTACTGCTTCAATGTTAATGTACTACCTTGATGTTAATGTACTACCTTGATGTTAATGTACTACTTCAATGTTAATGTACTACCTTGATGTTAACGTACCACCCTGATGTTAACGTACCACCTTGATGTTAATGTACTAAGTTGATGTTAATGTGTGGAAGCAATGTGGTCATAGCGTGTTCTCACCACACTCTATTTTGAAGTTCGATTTTCCACATGTATACGACGTGTGGTGCTTCACCATGGAAAAGTATTACAAACGGCGTAAAACGGCACTCATTCGATATATTCCACAATAGTAACTGAAGCGTACGTAAAATATATTCAACAGTTTTTAGTAAAGCAAAATTGCCTCCCCCGCTTTGTTGGGGCGAAGTATCTCGAGAAACGTTAAACTTTCGCGCGTCCTTAATACGCTCTTTATATTTTTCATACATAGACTTAATGTCGCACAAGAACAAAACATGAAAACAGACATTGTACAGACTGACAGACGAAGACGAGAGAACCACTGAGAACAGTTGAACCATAAGAGTCTGCATCCCTTACTCATCAGTGACATAGTTCCATCGCTGAAAACTTTAACCTCTTCAGATAGCAAGAAATTGAAACTCAAATCGTCCTTTGTGCCAATGCGTGCTATAGGACATAACTGATTCCACACCGAAAACCGAAGCAAAACGTTAATATTTTCGTGTGAACCACCATCTTCCTTTTCAATATACAATAATTCTTTAAGTTGAAAATCGAAGAACTAAAGTATGTATTTGGAGGTGAGGAATAAAGAAAGGGACTTGTATGGAGATGTAATTTATGCCGATAAGTTATAATCTGTTCAGTGTATTTACAAGAGCAATGATCTAACCATATGACGGCGGTCTTTGAACATACGAGTCCGGGCCGGGCAATCCAGTGATTAACATCATACGCATGGAATTTAGTGAAACATAGGTGTAAAACGCCTTCTGTGCAAGCAGGAGGGCGTTTGTGACAGGGTGATCCTAGTACCCAAATGTGTGAGATTTAAACTGGATTGAACACCGGTTGGTTTGTTATGGTCAGTGTTAACACTTTTGTTTAGTTCAACATTGTACAATGTGCCACTAGTCGTGTCTCGATACATGTTAATATGTATTTGTTCCCCAAAGACATATTGTTAGTGGTTGATGAAAATACAAGTTCAGGCGAAGACTCTTAATTCACTTAACTAAAACAGATGAGCCATCGCTATAAGCATTGCGAGTCAACTTGCAGATCTACATCCTCTCGGTGAATTCACAGCTTTTTGTGTAACTTATAAGTCTTTGAAACACAGCATTTAAAATATGTCCTTATGCATACACTGTAGAAATAATGGCCATTTCCCCCAGAAAAATGAAGCTTTGTTGCAATCACTGTATGGAAGCTTAATGTTATTGGGTGCAGTTGATCACCTGTTGGTGAGAAAGACCTAGTGGATGTCTTGGATGTGTCCAGATTGACGAAATCCAAGCATCTGGGTAAATCGAGTAGCATTCCTTGATCTTTTTTTCTTGTCTGAGCAAGATGTGGTGGGTCTGTATTGTTGGCTAATTGGATTGCCCATTGCGTCGCTTCTTTGGGGTTCTTTTCAGATGGCATGTATATTTTTTAACAATTCTTACAGTATGCAGTATATGTGAGAACAGTGATTTCTTCTTGTCGTATGGCACTCGGATATGTTATTTACGTATCATACCATTACAACATACCAAATCATTTACAATGACTAAGAACAAAGTCATATTTTGTCAAAATCAATTTGGTTCCTTGCGAGGTGGACAAGGTGTATGTGAATCTAGGAAAAGTTCTACAACGCAATCTGAAATTTCCAGTTCAGCTTCAGGAACGGCGTCAATGCCTTGATTGATTAGTTTAGGGTCCCAAAGATCCCCTTTCTGTGAGAACAGCACAAATACTGATACAACGTTGGCCTACAGAGTTGTACATCATTCCAGGGACCAAAACAGACAGCGATATAGTAGGTCAGTTCCAAATTAGAGGTTTTCATTTGGATGCCCCTGTAAGCACAGTAACAAGTTACTAAGCCTGCTAAATATCAGCTTTGTATTGCAAGGTGGCTGGTCAGGTTAGCACTCCTCACGGGCATATGATGAGTACCACATCAGTACAATTTATTATTTTATGTCCAAATTCAAATTATGAAGGTTATATATCTCGTTAACGTTATGTTGTTCCTCTCTTTACCAGTTCCTGTCCTTTCCTGAAGGGAAAGACAGATGTCAAGAGACAATAAGTGAGAGACGTTGTTGAAACTGATGACATAATTAACGAGAACATTGGACGCATCCATAAAAGAAAGAAATCAATCAATCAATGAACGAATCAATCAATCAATCATTTATTCAACAGAAAGGCCACTGGTCCATGTATAATACATTTCAAACACATTTAATCGTGACATTTTCATAATTGTTATATGAATGTATATTTCAAGCTGTAATGTCTCTGTAAAAGCTTCCTTCATTAACATAGCACAATTGATGCATAAATGATGAGACACCCAATAACTAGAGCGGAAGATACATTAATCTTATGTTATGTTACATCCAACAAATTTATATAGTTCTGAACAATGACATTTGTGCAATAATAAGGCGGGAGATATTTAAATCTGATGTTTTTGTAACAGGGGCATGAAAGTAGGAAATGGTAGTCATCTTCAACTGCTTGTAATTCACAAAAGTGACAGATCTTTTCTTCGTGCAACAACCCTTTCCATCAAAGAAATCAGTATCACTGTACATAGACTGTGCAGAAAGTCACGAGAGTAGGACTGAATATATCATTTATGTACGTGTTATTAATTTCACACTATTCTTACCAGGCACGACGGTCTATTAGTCTTGTAGATGTGGAATCGAGTGAAGCATGTGGATGCATCGAGAAACGAAAATTAACGCTTTCTCTGGAAGGTCAAAGAAGGGGGTTCATTCTTAATTAAGGGCGCATTACCTTTCCAGACTGTTTCTGGAAAAAATGGGAAAGTGGAATAAGTTTGCATTTGACCACTTTCTAAATGGCATTGGGTGTTCCTGTGGCTCTATATATCAGGAGACGCCAGTCAGATGTTACGTCAAAGTCGCGGACAGTAATGTGCACTGGTTAATTTGTTTTGCAGCAGGACCATAACTCAGTTTGAGGTGAGTGCTCTCCCTTGCGCCTTGTTTCGCGAAATGGCATACATATCCTGCTTAGTGACATTGTATTTTATCCTGTGTTCTCTCAAAATGTTAACAGGTTATCTTGACACATTGTAAAGTGTTTGAAAGCCGAGAAGATATAAGAAAATCAATAGGAGCGAGTGAGTGTCATTTTATGTCGCTTTTGGAAATATAACGGTAATGTCACCAAAAATACCCCTAACACATTGCACATGTGGGGAATTGAAGTTAGTTCTTTGACGTGACGAACGATCGAATTCACCACTTGGCTACCGAGAAATATATTGAGTCATTGAGAAATATATGTGGAAAAACATGCTCCATGTTACAGGCAGAAGTGGTGGACAGGGTGATGGTGTTCTATGGCTTTCTAACATCTTTGAGTGACCTGTTTGCTGTCTTTTATCTTCTGACTATTTGGTACAAACAAGTAGATCAAGTTACTTAAGAATTCACACAAAGGTGGGATTGTACTATTATAGAAAAATATTGCTTTAATATTTATTTCAGTGAGTGAATGGTTTGGGAATACTTTTTAGGGTAATGACCCAATATTTAAATTACCTAGAAGCAGATGTAAAAGTTTCCAACAATCCTTATTTCTAATTTTGGTGTCTGTGAAGAACAAAATAGTTCTTCAATAAACCGTGCTTGTCGCAAGAGGCCTCTAACAAGATCTGGTGGTTAGGATCGCTGGTTTGGCACATGTATTCTTATCTCAGTTGCACAGGTTGATGTTCATGCTGTTGATCACTGGATTAGCTGATCCAGACACGATTATTGACAGACCGCTGCCGTACAGCTGGAATATTGCCGAGTGCGGCATAAATATATATACTCACTAATATTTATTTCACAACAACCTGTTAATGTAAGGTGTGGGATAATTAACATAGTTTACTGAACAGGTTTGCTGAGTACTTGACTTGCATATCTCTTCAACTTAAATGTACATTTGGCATGTGGAACAGGTTATCTCTATGAGAGATTTGTGTTTTTGTGTTATCAAAAAACATTTAAAGGCAAACGCTAATCTCTGGAGATAAGGGTTAGCTTAATGTTCGATAAAATTCAAATATGTTGAGAAAATGTTTCATCTAGTACTATATCATCACCACAAGTGTGGATGTAGGAATGTGTTGTCGGAGTGTCACATTTTGTAGACGAGTTGTGTTGCCACTGGAAATATTTTTGCGTCTTATCAACCTGATGCTGAAGTGTGAATGGCCATATTTGTGTGTATGAGTTGATGAGTTTGCGTTTAACGCAGCTCCCAGCATTTTAGCAATATTCCAGCATTATCGCAGTTGGAGACAGCATAAATATATGCACGTGAGGAATCGAACCGATGTGACGAACCAGCGTTTTTACTACTAGGCTATCGCCCCTGAGATACTTATACTGTTTGTACCTGTTCGTTTGTGAAATTGGGCACCTGTTTCTATTATCTCCCTTCAATCTGAGGACAATGATCCGTGAATGAGCACCTCGTTTGTTGGGGCGTTTCAAATTTACACTGACAAGTTATCGTGAGCTTAGTTCGTACGTTTGTTGAACTTCCCTCTCACCAATAATCTGTACATAGCCGAGTCTCTCTTCACAATCAAATGATCAACAGCATGAGCATCCATCTACGTTATTGGGTATCAGCAGCCATGACGCCCGTCCCGTTAGTCTCCTGTTAACGACAAAGCATGGGTTGCTGAAGACCATTTCTAATCAGATTCATCACGGCTTCATAGTAAGGCTGTCTCATAGTACATGCTCAGTAAGACATGAGGTTTTGTTGTTCTGGTGCAACTGGTTTCTATCATCCACTCGTGGACATCTGTTTGAAAAATGAAGACAACTGAAACGGCGTAGGCTATGCAGGATTATTGTATTTTGCTGTCCGTCTTTTCTTGTATTAATTAAATCTAATTGAATTAATGGCATATATAAATTTCAAATGTAGAATATATCTGGTGAGCAATAGTGCCGCTGAGTGTGTACATTCTAAATGCATTTGCATTGCATGACCGATTTCAAATTAGTCCGATTTCGCAGGAAGTACTCCAGTTTATGCTACTTACCCAACAACTTATTGTGCCCCCATATGCTGGCACCTGAGATTTCAATGGTGCACCTTGACATACATTTTATTCAAAACCCAAGGGTTCAAGATGGGTGCCCCCCATCTAGTTTACAATCTAGAAATATTAAACTTATAAAGTCACCAACAATATTCTGTGGGACCTAAAATGTTAAGGGTTAGAACAGAAAAATCTTTTACCTACGAGACTATCATTTGTATGAACTGGCACAGTTGACATGTAATTAACCATTTATGTAATTAATGTAACTCTAGTTGCTTAACAAACGGTCATAGATTCAAATCTTTATCATTGGTTTGTTTTACAAGGGAATAAGCGTAGTAGCTGGAAGAGTGCAACAAATGCATGTGCGGTTCGTGATGAGTGTTAACTTAAAGCAACCCTACTTGTTCTCAGTGTTTCATCTAATGTGCATACCCCCTACAATACAAACAAATAAACAGATTTGAAAATATTATCGTTTGTTAGACAATTTTTATCCTAAGTTGAATCAGATTCAGAGTTTTAAATGTTCCATTGACAAGGTAGAATTATGGGGAATCGCAATCTTTCACTTTATTCGATTTACTTTTTTTTGTTTTAAATGAAATTCATCGGTACGTCTTCACCGCTAGACTTTCAACCACGCACTTCTTTTCTGGGAAATTCATTCATTCATTCAAAAATGGGTCAAGGTCACGAGAAATTAGTTCCTGTCAAAAATGGTTTAGGCTGGTCAAAATTGATATTCATTAAAATTTGTATCTTCATTTTCTATGATGAGTCTATGCTCCAGAATGGGTTAGGAACGCATGGGCTAGATCGATGCTCATCAAGTCAATCACTAGGTTGTATGGTCCAGATATGATATCATTTACGCATGTATTGATAAACAACGAACCAACAAAACATACGTTTGACCATAAATCATGAAAAATAGATTGAGTGACCGTGGTTTTACGTCGCAATATTCACGGTGGGAGACACCAGACCTGGACTTCGTACATACGTTACACAAACGACATTACACATTGACCTGATGACAAAGAAGGGTGTCCTTAGCCTCTTTTGAATGTCGGTTAGTGGTTTCTGCAGATCCACGGCTATCCGTTCCCGCATACACCTTTTACTAACATTCCTACCACAGTGCTAGTATTTGCTGGAGAGAAACATGCATGATGTATTTGTTTCCTATCTTCAGCCAAAGATCATCACACGTTTGGCGCTGTCGAGAATAGACTCGGGGGCAACGTTCTAACACTGCAAACGTTCCAAACTATACACAGTCCCCATATGACCAGCGCTGACAGCTTTCCGTGAAGGAATAACCATCTACCGTGAAATGTGGTACTGTGGATGGTAGTGGGAGACGTAGATGGGCTCTCTGGTGACGTTGATGAGGAATTGGCAGGAGCCAAGCCATACAACTACGGCGTGACAGTTATGTTTGTATATGTGTTACTTGAGTACTTGTTATGCATTGTAAGTTCTCCTGGCGTTGTAGTAGGGACACTTAGTACCAGTTCACCATGGTAACAGTGCCTTGCTTCATCAATGTCTCGTAAAGTACCATGTTTTCGTTGAACTGTCACAATGTACAAACATAGGTCCATCATGCGCTGTTTGTAGTATGGGTTATTGTATATGATTTCAGTTAGTTTTAGTGTATAAGAATGTTTTAAGATGAACTATTAAAGCAACATAAAACAGTGGTTGGTACTGATATTTTGGCCCTTATTTACATACCGTCGTCATAAGGCTGGGATATTGATGAGTACGCCATTATAGCGCGAAGTCACGCGATGTCACGGTGGTCGTACAAGACCCAATCTCTATTCATTTTGTGTATACGCTATAGGGTATAATGCTATGTAGTATTTCCTAATAATTTTACACTGCAGTCAGCAAACGTCAAACTTAGGTTTTAATAATCCGGTCTTGCCAATCATGAGTGGATAATACGAGCAACTGTCCAAGACGTCGACGGAAATGACCCCAATCATGGCAGGCATCTATTTCAGAGATTCCTCAACTCCAAAGTGAGGAAAACCTGTACCATTATCTTGGTTTGTGATTGGATTTCTGCTTGATCACGTCATTGTCTGATTTTTCTACATGCATGGTATGAGTACAGGTGCGTTATGTCTGTCAACAAAGAACTTTATATGTTCTATGCAAAGTAGGTGAGTGGTGGATGCTGTGGGTTAGGCAGGGCATGTTAGCCATTTTCGCGAACACCTGGTGTCATCGCTGATGCAATGTATACACACCGCTGTTGCAAATTACCAATAGAGCACTGATTGCTTCATGTCTATATAAGTGTCTTGGCTCAGCTGCAAACAGATATTTGACATCCTCATCGTCATCCTCATTCTCACCATCCTCATCCTCCATATCCTCATCGTCATCCTCATTCTCACCATCCTCATCCTCCATATCCTCATCGTCATCCTCATTCTCACCATCCTCATCCTCCATATCCTCATCGTCATCCTCATTCTCACCATCCTCATCCTCCATATCCTCATCGGCAGCCGGATCACAAACCATACTGCTTCCAGTTTGGTCTTTCGACACGCATATATTGGCACCATGGAGGGAAGTTTTCTTTTGTTCTTCGGTTTTAGTAAAAACGCTTTTTACCATCACCACCATTTCCAGCACCACCACCATCGATATGGTCGTTTCTGACTACAAGAAGAGTCCATGACGCCTCAGTCGAACAACGACCGAGCAATGTGTTAACTGAACAAAGAGTAGATGCACATTGTAGGAAAGGAAAATATTACCCTTTTTGAGAACTATACAGTTAACTTGTCTTGTTATATAGGTGACTTGTAGTCTATCAGTGAATATCTCCCAGGATTCTCTATGCTAATTAGCCGTACCCGTGCTAACACCATATAAAGCTGCCAATTACACGGAAGGATAAAAACATGTCTGAGCATTCGTCGTAACTCGCTTCTTTCCGTAACTTGCAAGAAGAGGCTTATTGATCATTCGGCATGTTCCGGAATGACACGAACGATCTTGTATATCTCCAACTGCTTATGTGCAACAAAAAGCACAACTAGCTTAGTGGGTTTAATAAGCCCCGAGGCTGAAAGTGGACGATATAAGTTTATATCTCAACAGTGTGTACATATACTGCTTAGGACATATAAACATGCTGAGGGGGATGAAACAATATTGGGGAATGTCTGGGAAATAGGAATGGCAGTCATGACAGCTCAGTCTGCCAGAGAGGGGGATTCAGAGGAGGGTGCTTGACAAGCGGGCGATGCTGAATTTAGTAACAGCAGTGAGTGAGTGATTGAGTGAGTGAGGGTTTTGGTTTGGCACCTTAACCAGGCGTACCAGTGAAAACTTTCCGACAGTGCAGAAGAATGCTGAATAGTCCACATTAATCGTGGAAATAACACCATAAACATAATACCTCGCTACAAAAACAACAAAAACGGTAACTTTAAATCACTAAAACTGTATGAAGAAAACTAAGGGCCACAACTTCGATTTTGCGCATGAGCATATGGAAGAGGAAGTCTCGGCCGCTTGTTGACATTTTCCAGTTTGAGCAAAAATGTCATTCCTTTTTAAAGTATTTCTGTTGTGTTACTTGGCAAAACGCTTGTGTGCTCACCTTTTCAGTTTACGTTCCATTCGTAACTTAGTATCGTACTGTCAGCAATAATTTCAACATATCCTATACTCCTTCCAGGCGAGGCGATTCATGGAACTTCGAAAGAAGCGCGGACCATAATGCTCATGCGCAGTAGAGGTGAAAGTTCACTGATATAAAAATGTTGCACTTTCACAGTCTTTCGTTGCCGTTTTCACGATCAATGTGGACTTTTCTGCGTTTTTTTCTGCACAGTGGGAAGTTTTCTTTGGGAGGCTTGTTAATGTCATTTCCGTTGTTTAACACAGCGTAATGTGGGAGGGATAACAGCGGTAACTCAGGTCCTAGCTAACACGATAGGGCCAACGAACTATCGTGACTCGAACTCACTTATCCAATCCAAATGCAGGTGCGACTAAGAGAACGTGCGTAATATATAGATGTAATTAAAATTTGGACAAACAACACATATGTCTATGTGATGAAATAACTTTTAGACGCGAATAAATCAAGACCAATGATTATGAAAGAATTGCTATGGTAATATTTTCACGGATACAATTATTATGGAAGAATAATCTACACTGTTTTTTAATGTTGCTGTTACATAATTATGCATTTATGGCAATGAATGGGTGTATTTGAGAGTGAGTGAGTGAATAAATGAGTAAGGCTTTACGGTGCATTTCGTAATACTCTAGCAATATCACAGAATGGGACAGCCAATATGGTCTTCAAACATTGTATTCTTATGGGGAAATAAACCCGGGCTTTCTACGTGAAGCAAACACTTTAGCCTCTAGGCTACGCCAGCGCCCAATCTGTATCCGTGACCTGAATAATCTGTGATTGCAACGGCCTACATGTAATTGAAAATCAAATGAATAGTTACCTCCGTTTTAGGAGAGGTAATAGCAATATAGAAACAACTACCATTGTCCTTGATCTACAAAGACAAGCTTTTATCTAGACAAAAATAAGTAAACGTTTCGAACAATTACTTAACGCTAAGCATGTTTACAAGAGCGACCAATATATACAATACTATTCTGCAAATCCAATCAAGTAGAGGCCCCCCGCAGACTGCCTCACAGTTACAGTTTTAAACGTTTGCGGAAGTCGATGAGGGTTCCCTCCCGTCTTTTATTTACCTGGCCAAAAATAGTGTTATGTTCGTACACAAGTAATCTGATAGTTGCAGGAACTAGAGATAAGCCGAACTCAGGTAACTCTCAGTGTTATACCGGAGTCTGTGTGTGCCGGACTGATTAACTGTGTCTTTGAACAAGATATACAACATTCATATTGAGTCCAAGGTGTGTGTGTGTGTGTGTGTGTGTGTGTGTGTGTGTGTGTTTGTTTGTTTGTTTGTTGTGCTTGCGTGTCTCTCTCTCTCTCTCTCTCTCTCTCTCTCTCTCTCTCTCCGTTAGTTTGCAGTGTTGGGAAGGCGGAAATAATTAGATTTCCCTACAGAGAAACACTTTTACTTTAAATTTTACCTTGCCCTGAAAACGTGTGGGCACCGGCCTTGAGAAAATGCTGAATCAGCGAAAACGTCTCAGTAGGGAGATGACATATGTACACCCACAGTGTGCCAGGGTGCACTTTTTGATATTGTTAGCCTCCAAAGAAATTATAAATAAAGAAAATTTTCATTTGTTTAACACTACACTCGGCAATCTAGGACGTCGGTCAAGTCTGGACAGATAATCCAATGATTGATATGATGAGCATGGGTAGCCGAAGACCAGTTCGTGGTCACGAAGAACGGACTAAACTTATAATACTCGACTGCAATAACGAATGATCTACCTTTTACATTAATAATTTATATAATACTTCTTGACAATCACATGCACTGTAACTCGTAAACTCGAAGGAAACATATCGGTAAATCAAATAGTACATATTATTACCAGGCTTTATAACTTCTGAATATATAGATACTAAAGAATATTACAGGTACAGGGCTTAGAACATATGTTCCCCACATGTTTACCAGCTTTTAATTCCAGCTAATCTAAATAATATCGCACAACCTGTGTTGTCATGTAACCATCATGTATCCGATTGTGCAAGACATAGCCTCTTGAAATTGGACACCATGACCAGTACCCCCATACTGTTACTGCAACTGACCAAAGGTCGGCAAGAATGGTCTTCAAGGGCAGTCGAGTCAGTATCATGTGTGCCAGTCGAGTGCTCGAGACCTGCACCTTTCAAGGTTGTTTCTTTGACCTTCAGAAGTGCCAGATGTCAGGTTAACGAGCGTTGGGTGTCTCGAATGTTTAACTGTGTTTGTATATGTCTGGGGCTAGTGAGGATCATCATTGTACGGGTTTTATTGGCCATACACAGACGCTCGAGTACATAAATACGCTCATATAACAATACCACCCATTTAATTGCATGTCTAATAGATGCAGACCTCAGACGTCCAAAATAGCTTCATAGGCACATTGACGACAGCCCGAGGCAGGATCCGCAGATTCGTTGGTTCGAACCCCAGATTCGTTGCGAAAATGCTCTTTATTCTGTCAACAATGTGCCCGTGCTCGCATAGAAACGTCAACCATCGATTACTTGGATACAATTTTTATTTAAATTATTATTGGTGATCCATCGAAGTGCTTACTCGGGAGCTTATGTATCCGAACTTACATTCTTCAAGAAGCAACTGCTGTGCCAACAGCTTGCCAAATATCCTGAGAAAAAATGTATTATATTCGTATAAAACTACACCCTATATGTTTGCATTACAACACATGTGCAAGAATTATTAAAATTCCTGCCGCCAAAGATAACAGAAATGACGTCAGAATTTGACGTCACAACCATTGCTTCCTTGTTTTTAGGCCAGTAGATTTCGGTAAGGAAGGAAAGTATGGATGAATGTGTCGAGTGAGGGGTGCTAGGACTCAGGTTAGGAAGTGAGCAACGGGCTTATCATAGTCTAATTTAGGCTGTCACTATTCGCTTCATGATCTCGAGAGAGAGGTTGAGATAAGCTGTCGGTTGAAACGCAATTTGGGTATTATGAATGCAATACGTGGAAGGAAAACGTTGTTTCTGTAAGCAAATCAATAAAGTGATATTTGTGGACTGCTGATGTATTATCTGTATAATTTACTTTTGGGCTTAAACGAAAAGAATCACCTTTTTGTTATCTTGTATAGGTAAATGTTCAGGAATAGGAACCAGATCCTCATGATCGTGTCTAACTTTTGGTATTACCTACATGTGCTTTCACACCTGAATTCAGCAGTTTTGTTTGCTTTATTTGTATTTGTTTTCTTCACTTTTTTGTTCAGCTCCTCACCCAGCTACAGAGAGGCAGAGAGGACACAAGAAATGGGCTTCACACATTGTACCCATATGGGGAATCAAACCTAGGTCTTCCGCGTGACGACTGGCTAGGCCGCCCCTCCTGTGAAAGGAAGTTTCAACAGACAACCAGTCTGGTAATTGTGTTCTGTATGTTGAAAAACCATGGCGAAGTCAGTACGCCCGATCCCGTTAGTCGCCTGTTTCGACAAGCATGGGCTACCAAAAACCAATTGTACCTGTGTACCTAACACTGAGGATCGAACGTATCTAGACTGATGGAGCAGCACACTGCGAAATCGTATGCTGTCAACGTTGCTGTTAGTTTATAATCACATTCGCTTTAAGAAATGATTTATTGTATTTAGGTAAGATATCATTTGGTATCTATGGAATAACTTGTTTAGTTAAACAGCTTGTTGCCATTATCTTTGGCACTAGTCTTGGAATATGTGCGTTTGCAGCAGCACTAGTCTGTGTTGCTTCTTACATGTTAAATGTGGTAAAAATAGCCGTAAATTCAGGAACCTCTCCAAGAACTGTGATATTTTAGGAATCTGAGGTTGTTTATTTATCTGATATGGTGGGAGATGCTATGTGCTGAATCTCTGAGGCGACTCTGGAGCTTCACTTTCAGTTTGTTGCATAATATTTCACCTTTGATACGACCGGCCTTTTAACTAAATAACTATCGCTATGCATGGATTATTTTGGATTTTGGCAGCGAGCTCATCCATTGCCCCATTTCAACATCAGCTATAATCCGTATGAATACTTGTATTCGTTTCATGTCATCCCCATCCAGTATGCATTGTTCCTATGTGGGTATAGAACCCGACCAAAGGAAAACAATCTGATCACCGAAAAAGGTGGAAATATATTACGGAGAGTAACGTTCTTTAGTATTACCTTGATCCGCTGATCCTCAGTTCAACGTCCAGGTTCGTGTTTATTACCATCCATTCTGTCAGAGTCTTCGGCTTGAAGACGACAGAATCTTCGGCATTCCACTTTCCCTGTGTCTTCATTTGTGGTCCTCAGGAGTGGCAGAAATCTTGGTTCAAATTCCTGAATTGGTCTGCTTATGTTCTGAGTGTCATTCACCAATATATGTCATTTACATAGATTACTCATAGCCTGAAAAAAATCATTTAAAACTTATGTTAGATAAAAGAGATTCTTGTATCTCTAGGCCATGAGTGGAATGAAACGATTTTTCAAAATGAATTACCTGTAAGTAATTGTTCCCAATCAGTTAATCAGTTTGATGGTGACAGTTTATTCATCTGTCAGAATGCACCTGTCTGAAACGATAAGATAGAAACAATTATTACCCCCTTTAGCAAAAAGGATTTTAATCATTTGCATACGTGCGTTCTCAACTTGAAGCGTGTGCTTTTTGTGCGTGAGTCATCCCAAGGCCATTGCTAAACGATAAGACAAATGTTTCCCAGCGCCAGTTTAGGCTATAATCGCAATTTTGTTTACGACCACAGTGCGTTAAAACTCGTTGATCTTCATGTGTTTTGACTATGGATGTGATACTGCGAAATTATGTTTGAACGTTAATTCAAAATATGATTAATTATAACGATTTATGAGGCACCTGAGCCTGTCAGTGACTTCGTTGCCTCTTTGGCACAGACACATTGGCTTGAATGCTTTCAGAGTAAGCCAGGGTCATGAGAGATGGCTGACATCATCTAGCCATCTAGGCATATTTCTCTGGAGAAAATTTCAGTGAAGTATTTGACAGGTGTAATAAGGGATCAGACTGATCATTTATGCGTGTATGAAATCGTACTTTATGGTAATGTTAAAACAGTGTTACCGTGGATATGTTCGATCACGAGGAGTTGATATTAACAGCGTAATGCGTAATGGCGTCATTGTGACGTCATGAAATGTACATTATCGGAGGATCTGTCTATCAAGCATTCCAAATTAAACAACCAATTCACTGTTCGAAATCAGCTCATGGTATCAAGTAAACATATATTTCACACACACTGCAAGTGTTAACGGAAGGGAACCAGGTGAGACAAAGATGCTTAGCTATGTTCCAGCAATTAACATTCCAGTGAAAAGCCGACACAGAACCAGGCAAGTCATTGAGCGAAACCTGGCCTACGTCATCGAGATACAATGATACGTAATCACCCATGCAAGGAGGCCTGACCACATGTGCCTCATTTCAACCACTCTTACGGCATATGAGATGAAATAGATCCCTAACCTACACAGTTTGAGTTTGGCCTAATGTCTTTTATATTGTCTAGCCTACTGAGACCCCATACTGCTGTTGTAAATGGTACCCTACGCAGACACCGGGCGGGACGTTGGAGTAGCCTAGTGGTCAAAGCGCTTGCCCATCACGTCTAAGAACCGGGTTCGATTCCTCAATTGGGTAGAATTTATCTTTAACGACATGTACCAATACCTTTAACGACTGGATATTATGAAACACCTCTTCTGGGAAATCATTTTCGAACCCGTTTCAGAGCCGATAAAAATATAAATTACTGAATCAGATAAAACCTCATCAATACACAGTCTTTGAAACTTTACACACTTATACAGCAACAGTTATCAAACAAACTTAATGTGCCGTCACTAACATGGAACTCAAACCGCAAGATTCAGCATCAAAGTATGAGTGACTGGGTGAGTGAGTGAGTTTAGTTTTACGCCTCACTCAGCAATGTATTCCAGCTATATGGTGGCGGCCTGAAATAATCGAGTCTGGATCAGACAATCCAGTGATCAACAGCATGAGCATCGATCTGCACATTTGGGAACCGATGACATGTGTCAACCAAGTCAGCGAGCCTGACCACCCGATCCCGTTAATCGCCCCTTACGACCAGAAGAATTGAAATATACCTGAACGCTTGATTGACATATCAAGGAATAAAAAGAACACTAAATCCAGAAAATTCTTTATGTTAAAGAAATAGACCTAATTTACGTTTTATGGGCACACATGCCAGGTTTTGACACAGGAGAGGGTAGAACATAGATAAACAGGTTCCGTGTCTGTTACGTTCATTGCCACTGATCCTCAAATCCACATAAAAAGCATTCCTGGAGGAGTAACTGCATGGAAACGATACCGCGTCTACTGTGCCGGCCCACTAAAGCGCTGCTATGGCGTTCTTGTGTGCATACAGCTGACAGAGAGATTCAGAGAATAATAAATGTTGGATGAGATCCAAGGTGAGAGAGGTGATATAGGGCCTGGGTGCTCGTGAGTAATATATCACTATTGAGGCATCAAGTACCGGTAGTCTTACCCGTGGAGTCCAGGTCGGACTGAAGACCTATTTGTCGTGGTCTTTCACTGTAAAAACGACCTTGTGAGGATTAATAGAACAGATCAGAACAGATCTGGGGGACACCAGAAATTTTCTTCACACATTGTACCCATGTGGTGAATCGAACCCAGGTCTCCAGCGTGACGAGCAAACGCTTTAACAACCTGGAAACCCCATCGTCCCACCTGTCGTAAGAAACAACCTACTCGGGATATGGTTGTTAGCCTCTGTGAAGAAGACATATATTCTGTGTCTCGATGTGTGGATCTTTGGTCGTCATGACAACCAGAAGGTTACCTGTCGCACATGCGCACACGCAATCATTAATAGTTCGACTTAGAGTCATATCATATCGGCATATCACTGTGGCAAAGGACAACATTAACTCACATTTGCGCACACACACGCTGACACACGCACGTTCACACATGTACGCTCACACATGTACGCTCACACCACTCTCTTTCACGCACGCACACACACGCACATCACACACAAGTCCTTGAACTGTAAACAGCTAGGGTCCATGCAGATTAAGCCACAGATATCACATGTCTCAAGGTAAACTACATTCTTCTGAAGATGAGCGCCACATGTTTACCTCGTCAGTGTTGAGTGGTCAACGACCCCTGGTCGGCGTTCTCCTTATACACTAATGATAGAGGCTCTTGTCTTGCAGATGAAGATGCTCCATCTCCTAAACATGACGCCTTATATGCAGAATCACCACGGTGAATGTGTACTGTAGAACGCCAACTAAAGCTTATTTATTTAAAAAACCATAACCGTATAGACACCTATGCCGTATAGGTACTTCACTGCGACAGAATAGTGATGAAGTGTTTCAAAGTTTATTTATATATACCTATAGAGGGAGGGCGTGTATATCTCTGTTTTGTAGATGTAGATTCAGTCCAGTTCTTCAACATGATTCACTTGTAATACTGCTGAAGCAAATATGTATTCATGATGTAGTCATAGTTGTACAATCGAAACTTTTAGCAGATTTTCTTGAGATTTCTTGTGAATGTGCAATGTTTTTTGTATCTCTGTAGACTGCTTCCTACATGATTTTAGTTTATTTGTTGTTTTACACCGTACTCACCAACATTCCAGCTAGATAACGGCGGTCTGTAAATAACCTAGGCTTGAGCGGATAACCCAGGGATGAATACTATTAGCATGAACATAGATCTTCCTCCTCTTATGGTATGCATGGGTTACTGAGGATCAAGTCTAACACGAATCTTCACGGGTGTGTCCTACACGGGGTGAGATGATATGGATGCGTTCAAGGCTATTGTGCTCAAGACTAATGAATGCTGGCGCGAGTTTGTCCATGCGTGTTTGCCAGATAGCTAACTGTCGAGGGAGCGCGCGCGTGTGTGTCAGTGTCCCTCAGATCCTTTGTGTATAGAGCAGATCCCCCAGCTACATAAGAGAGCTTCAGTGTTGATCACACAATTACGTTCGTTCAATGCATCCGTTAACTTTTTGCACTGCACTAGTGTCACATAGAAAGAAGATTCATGCAGTGAATTGTGTCTAAACTGGACTGCCTTCCATTAACCTCATATAGCAGAGGGGTATATTACCATAACGTACTTCATTGGCCTCTTGTAAGTTACTTCAGAAAAACAGTGGAGACAAAGATCCTTTATACGATTACCCACCTGTGATTGTATGTAGGCAACGACTTTGGACATCTGAACAATGCCCCCATTTTGCAATAGGAAGGATAGTGGATGACTTGGTACTCTATTTGACATATTATCTATACATTCCATATCCGCAATCTCCTGGCCTTAGGCCAAGTTATGTATATATAAACTGTGTCAACATTTACTGTCATGCATATAGGTTACAAGGTAAATGAAACCGGCACATCACGTCTTTGGGACGTGAAGCATTCCTCAGCATAAATGAATGAGTAATATTGGTTTGACTATCACTATTCCCAGTGTTGTGTAGGTCTCATACTTTATCGCTTTGTTGAAACACCCGTGAAGATTCGGGTTAGAGTTGATCCTCAGTAAGCCATTCTATCGTAAGGTGGTCAGACTCGCTGACTTGGCTACCACATGCCATCGTATATCAATTGTTTGGATCGATGCTTTTGCTATTGATGACTGAATTATCTGGTCAAGGTTCGGTTATTTAGACACCACCGTCATGAAGTTGGAATATTGCTGAGTGCGGCGTACAACATCAAACAAACATAAGAAACCAAATTCATGTAGGACACAGTCAGTCGGAGCAACAGAGCAGTTTCAATATGCATGACACATGTCACAGTATATACAATGTGGCTCGTTTGGTTGACACATATCCCAGCTGCGTAGATCGATTCTCACGATTCCAATCATTGGATTGTCTGGTCCAGATTTTATTATTGACAGATCTCCACCATGTCTAGAATATTACTGAAAGCGGCGGAAAGCAACACCTAATCAGTTATTTATAGACCAAAGACTTAAAGCTTGGATGTTGCTGAGTGTGGCTTTGTACAACACACAAACGAAAGTTGTTGAAACCCTTGACAATACCATAATCATACAGAATCTGAGATTTCGACCCCACCAGCAGAAGTTTCTGGCACAACTGGGTCTACAGTCCCCTTTCTTCGGTAATACAATGCAGAGCTGATACTGGCCCAAGGTTTCTATCCGGGGACCCAACCCCACATCACCCTACAATACACGGATACCCTTTATGTGAATTCATGACATTCATGTATGTCATTATGTCTAAATTTTCAAAAACAATACAGCCTTGTAATCATGAAATCATGACGCATTAAATTGTTTTGTCTATTAGTCATATGATCATAGCGGGTCCGGGTATTGAGATGGGTACCCGGTCCAGCTCATTACCCACAAGGGTTACCCGTTCCAGCTCTATAACAACGTTTGTCTGATTGATTGACATAGCAATTAATCTAGCAGCATATGTAGAAAATGTCACAATTTCCCCCATGTTTCCCCCTCAATTTGTTAGAAGAATTTGTGAGAGCTTCTTCGCTCCAGGAAGATTACAATAGAGTTATTAAGCAGATTTGGACTATTCACAAAAAGATTCAAATACATTTCATTCCATCTGTATCGTACATGAAATGAACAAAAGCTAGATAGATGTTACACCGAATAAGGGTTATGAATTTAAAACGTGTGTCAGCATATTCCTGATAGGAAACACCGTAACACACGGAAGGTAAACAGATGCATCTCAATAAACATTATATCTTTATTTTGGTACGGACATTTGCCAACTGATTGTTGATTCAATCCAGTGAATATGCAATTTGCGTGTAGACTCTTGATGGGCATTAGACAAGAACTCCTCATCCGACACATGCTGTAAATCTTTGTTTTTAGGGTTTACAGCTTTATTTACCTACAAAAAGTAGACTCTTGGTGGACATTAGACAAGAACTCCTCATTAGACACATGTTGTAAATCTTTGTTTTTAGGGTTTACAGCTTTATTTACCTACAAAACGTAGACTCTTGGTGGACATTAGACAAGAATGTCTGATAAGACACATGTTGTAAGTCTTTGTTTGTTTACAGCATTATGTGCCGGTTCTCTTAAGGTTGTTCAAATAAATTACAGCCACAAAAAATATATAACTCTCTTGAAAGCCAATTAATTTACAAAAATACACGATTTATAAAAACGTATCTATGACACACTTGACAACAAATACACTTGACAATACAAATACTAGTCTATCATGAAATCAATTTGAAATGGCATCTTTAAATAATAGCATGGTTCGAAACCAACAATGTTATCGTATTGACCATGATCATGATGATAAACATGATGCCGGTCTCCAGGGGGGCACCAGTTGTCTGGTGATGATGTGCAACCATTAATATGTACAGCGTGTGTAGTGGCTCTCATTAAGCAGATACATGCACGTGTTTATGACAGGCTTGTGTTGGCTGATGGGTGGTAACGTTCAGCTTCAAAGAAAGCGGACCCTGAGTCCAGCCAGAAGAACGTTAATGAACATTTCACATATGAAAGGGCTTGAAACGACGTAGCGGTGTGTATGAGTCCCAGTGTCTAGTCTGTAGATGTAATTAGCATGATAAATGTAAAGATGTAAATGTTATGTTTTCATAGATACACACCAGTGAGTGAGTGAGTTTAGTTTTACACCGCACTCAGCAGTATTCCAGCTATATGGCGGCGGTCTGTAAATAATCGAGTCTGGACCAGACAATCCAGTGATCAAAACATGAGCATCGATCTGCACAACTGGGAACCGATGACATATGTCAACCAAGTCAGCAAGTCTGACCACCCGATCCCGATAGTCGCCTCTTACGACAAGCTTAGTCGCCTTTTATGGCAAGCATGGGTTGCTGAAGGCCTATTCTACCCCGGGACCTTCACGGGTCAGAGATACACACCAATTGTATGTCATGTTATTGAAGTCATTGTGAGATTTTGCTCGATTCTTCACCTCGTTTCTCACTTTGACGATAATGATATATATGGCACCATTCTAATAACCCAAAGCCAGGCTCTTAAGCGTGCTTTAATTGCTACATTATTATCCCGGTCAAGATTTTCGTTTTCAGCTTCCTGGGGAGGATACAGCTCAAACTGCCCGTAAGGTGATCCTTAGCAACCATAGCCATTGTCTGTTACCCATTCATTGATAAACAGAGACGTGCATTTGTATGTTGACGTATTACGAGCAAAGGTCGTTTGTCAAGGTGACACGCCATGTGCCGCATGGCCACACCTTTGCCAGTTTACCTTGCTCACTGATGTGATAATGCTGGTGGGATGCTGTTGGAAAAGGGAAATTTACAAAGGAGTTCCAATACACTGTTAGATACGCATATAAGATGCTGATACTTTGTTGCCATCTACTGTGTACCTTTCTTCCCAATGCATAAATATATCTATATGAGTTAAGACGTTGATATTTTATTGTCATCTGCATAATGCATAAACATACCTATAAGTTACGGTGCCGAGACTTCATTGTCATTTACCATATATTTCCGCATAATGCATAAATACAGTCATCTATAAGTTAAGATGCCGATACTTCATTGTCATCTACTCTGTAAGTTTCCGCATAATGCATATAAGTATACCTATACGTATGCCGATACTTCATTGTCTTCTACTCTGTAAATCTCCACATTGTTTACGGCGCCGTATCATCCCCATCAGCTGCTGAAGCAAACACTAAGGCTGAACAGTTTTAACAGGAAGCTCTGTGTGTAGAGTCGGTCGTACACGATGACGTGTCCCTACCACGTGAAGAAGTATCCGTCCCTCGTGTTGTGAGAATGATGGAAATGTACACCTCCTCGCATCAGTACCATGTCTGGGAAGATGCTTAGAATGCACAGAGGCACTACCTGTTTGCACGCCTCGTGTCGTGACAGGGTTCCATCTAGGAATATCTGCCCCATTAGCTTTGCAAATATTGAGACGCCCTGTTGAATAAAAAGACAGCATTTGTGTGTACATATTTATGTTTATTGATTTGGTCGAACTTCGTGAAATATTGGGTTAACGTTCACACGTTCATATACCAAGAGGGCGATATATTGGGTCTCTGAAACAAGAAGCAATTAGATCCATCAACATCTGAACTAACGATCTCTCGTAAAATTTAAAATGTGTAAACCAGCTAATATATTGTGTTTATAGAATAAATATGTAATATGGAACGACGTCACGTTCCATATATCATCACTTCAAGGGCGGTGGGGCGATGTTGGTTAATCGTGCCGAAGACCTAGAGTAACTCACTCACTCACTCACTCACTCACTCACTCAGGACACGTTTTTCCTCAACATCTTTGCCGATTCTGACGGTGTTGCATATTTAGTGTTCTTTAGCTGTGGCTGATGTTCTGGTGCCGAAAAGCTGAGTGCAGTGCCAATTCTTCTTCGTTTCTCCAACTAGGAATCCTGACATAAACTGAGCGAGATATGCAGCTTGACAGTTTCTGGCTCCCCCGTTTCTGGCACCGTGTGTACTGTACCTGTCAGTCCCAATCGTTACGACCTTGACGCTCTGTCTATTCCTGCGCCATCTTGAGAACATTCTGCTTTTTTTTTTTGGCGTTCTGCTCTCTTTAAACTTTTCCTGTTTCTAGACGTTTGGATAAGAAGTCTAAGATCTGCACCATCCTGCACATCTGTCAAACATATGAATCCGCTGAACGATGTACGAAGGTCGGTCAAAAAGTATAATCGGCCTCACCTTGGAAATTATACAAATGCAGCTGTTTTAATGTTTTATTTTTCTGCATAATATCTGTCAACCTCAAGCAAATAGGTTTTGCTGTTCCAGTCTCACGATCCCATATTTGTTCCTTAAAAGCTGGCCCATCTGAATATAAATCAAGCAATCCAAATCTTTGACTGTTGATTATCAAGTCATCAAATATGTTGTATCCCTGACGGAATATTTTATTTGATATCTGAGGGCATCCCATTATCCAAGAGATACAAAATGACAGATCGCTTTGTTTTGTTCTTTTTTCTTTTTCTTTTTTTTTTTGTTTGTTTGGTTGGTTGGGTTTTTTTTCTGCTTTTTTCACTTTCTGCATTTGTTAAAGAAATATTATTCCGAAATGTCTTTGCTGATGAATCCTTAAAAAAATAGAAGCTTTTCAAACCTGGACATCAAGCATATAGTTTGGCCGACCACTATTTGATCGACCCTTACACCAAGATAAGAAGTCAAACAAAATGAGGATGGCGAGGCTGAAATATAGTAAAATCCAGTTTGCATGGCTATGACAGATAAGATGCAGAAAAATAAACCATAGAACAACTCTATTCGTATCATTTCCTAGGCGAGGCCGACTACGCTTTGACCGATCCTAGTAAATTTTGATACAGAATTCATTTACAATTTTAAATATGATTACATATTTTGGAATTTGTTTCTGAAGTTTGTGTTTGAAAGTTGTTAAGAACTGTCTGTTTTACAGAGTGTAGCAAATTCTTGATCATGAATAAGGATTGCTTGTAGAAGTGATTCTCTTTCTTTGTTATATATTTTATAGAATATTACATGGTGTTGCTCATCTTCTAAGACATTACACATTTCAAAGAGACTTTTAGACTAACATCGAGTCTTTGAATTGAACATATTTTTCAGAGGAAAACAATCCTAAGTTATAATTATAAAATGTAAGTATAAAAAGAGCAGAGACTTTCTTCATAGTATGGAAATCTAGACTTGCAACATTCCAGACTTGCATGGGCTGACTTAGATACATTTGTTTCAGGTTTTGTATGAAAGCCTAAGCGACATTGTTCTAGTGGTCTTGCAGCTTTTAATTATTTTATAGCTCTCCCTTTCAAGTTTGACTTTGTGATTATTTAACCTCAATAAGTGCAAACCATGTGCAAATACCCAAGCGGTCAGAGTACGATCAAAATCAACATATCACCAGACTGGACATCCAATCCTCGCGATCGGCACAAGAATTATTGTAACCCGGAGCTCATATGAATATGATCCACCTTTGTTGAATGCATGGTGTGTAGAATCTGGTAGTTGCTCCTGTCTTCAACAGCTGTATAGACCTCGGGATGAGGTCAGAATGTCAGCCCGACCCGGCCGTCTTTAGCAGTATACACTTTGAGGAACAGCTGACGCACCTCATTAGTGCGTCTCTCTCTCTCTCTCTCTCTCTCTCTCTCTCTCTCTCTAACCGGATTGTCCGGTCCAGGCTCAATTACCTACTTACATACCTGGAATATTGCTGATTACGGCGTTTAAAAACATCCAAAAATAGTAAATTCTTGGACGTGATATGATGCAAACATGAGAATAACTGTTGAAAAACGTGACATACAGCTGCATTCCTCATTATAATACAGATATAATACTGATCGTCATGTACAGAGTACGTCATAGCGATGCTCAGGAGCGACACAAATTGCACTGGCCTATTATTTCTTGAGAACATATATATTACAATATATATTACATTGCCATGTCTTGAATCTGTAGAACGTATTAGAAGTAATGTAATCTTCATATTTGTTGTCGCAATTTAGCTTTTTATATACGTTTTATACATTGTTCAATTAGCTGTTTTATAATCATTGCCACGTGTATCTATTCGTGGCGTTTTTAAGTTGTACAAATAAACATGACTGATAAAATATATAGTAAAACAAGTTCACTAATCATTCTTGTCATGCAAATGTATGCTACGGCATATTGGTCCAGTGTGGAAAATTATACATGTTTTTTTGCTTGGCTTCCGCCGCACTTTAAATAATTCTAAATTATGTCGAATATGTGCAGCAAAGATTGCATACGCAGGTAGCTGAAGAACACAAGGCTATAAAGTGACAAACAGGCGACCCTCTTTCATATTCAAACAGTAATACGTCTATGTCTGGACCAGACAGCCCAATGACCAACAACATGAGCATCGATCTACCCAAACTGGGTACAATCGCGTGTCTTCACCCAAGCGAGGGAGTCTGACCACCTGAACCCATTATTCACCTCTTACGACAAGTATGGGTTGCTGAAGATCAATTCTAACCCGGATCTTCACTATTTAGCGGGAACATTGCATAAAATGATTTTATATGCTGACAGATGGGCCTTCGAAAAGGTCAACTTGAAAACAAATACGTGATTTTCACCACTGGGGAAAACTTCCAAGGTGTTTGTGAAAATGTCCTTGAATACAATTTCATCGTTCTCACTGAATCACTTGCACATGACGCAAGGAAGCGGGTAACGTTGCGGGGAATCAGTCACGTGCATGACGGCAACGTTCTCAAAGACATCAAAGTACTGGCTGCTGTACATAGGGCCATTAGAATGTCATCACAACGAGCGGGGTTCCTGGAGGAAGGTATTAGCGAGTGAAATTCAGTTGTGTTTTGTAACGAAAACAGGTTCCAGTTCTTTTCACAAGTGCAGTGGTTATGATGGTGGCTCTGATCAGAAAGGGTATCTTTGATTGTAGTCCAAAGGTCGGTTGTTGCATGGTGATTAATGCCTCTGAGTGCGGAAATGGCAGGTGTTGAAACTTTTTAAGCAGATACAAAACAGTTTGATTAAATGTCAGAGAAATGTCAAAAGAACTATTTTCCATCAAATGAATAAGGACGCCAGCAACGTTCAGGATTAACAGAAAGGAACGTGTGTTTGGTCGGATGTATTTTTATTATGTTATCCTTTCGAAAAACATAATTTACATGCAAGAGAATGGTTTATAAAATACTCACCCGTCAAAATATTTCGGAAATATTACGAGAACACCGATACGGCCATATAAACTCTAAGCTGACAGGGGCGAAGGGTAGCGTAGTGACTTTAAAGCCTTTCCACGTCACGCCAAAGACCCGGGGTCGATTTCCTGCACAGGTACATTGTATAGAGCCCATTTCTGATGTATCCTGCTGTGGAATTGCTGGATATTTCTAAAAGCTACATAAAATCACACTCACTCACTCACACACTCACTCACTCTCAGCTTCCATAAACCATACAAAAATATACACGTGGTTGTAACTTCATATGGATACATTAATATGCGAGATTTATACACCTATTTTCTTGGTCACCTTCCGATATATTTTAACAGAGGTCCGGTATATAGAAAGAATGAGAAATGCATATTAACTATATAGACTTCAATCGCTTCATGATCATCAGTCTCCGCTGTGCGTCTAAACCATTCCATAGGATGTGTATGGCAAAACAGCGGTGAAAATTAGGAAAACGGTTTGCTGAAAATCAGTGATGACACCAGGTGTTGGCGATTAGGATGAACACGGCATGCCTACTCAGACAAATGCTTAGTCTTTGAATACGTATCATATTGATCGAAACAGATAGTTGCATTTTACTTGAAAAGAAGCCCTAACTACACGAGAGATTCAGAACCTGAGGACATCTAGAGGCATGCTTGACTGGTTTTGGTCTTCATTGAAAACCTTTGTGCTGTATTGCAGAATGGGCTGAGAAACTAATGTGTTGAGGGAGCGGCGTTTGCCCTTAACCCCGAAACGTTGCAGGCCACATAGACATAGAACCATAACAAGCCATGGCGCCTGAACAGAATGTGAAGACCGTATATTTTACCTACAATATAAGCGATTCTCAGCAAACAAAAAATGTGACAGCTAAATTTAACATTAACTCCAGTGACTGGTTAGTCCTAGCAATGTATTCGGATAAGCTGTTCGCTGTTGAAAGGTAATATCTCAGTAATCTAAATTGCTTGCTCGAAAATGATTGCTCGTTTCACTTACAGACGACTGCTGCAGGTAGAGATAAAAACTATAAATTACAGAATGATATTTTCTGAAAAATAATTTCCTAGTGATTGGGATTGAAAAAGCTGTCGACCATTAAGACCTACAGAAAACAAAGCTGTGGGCCCAAATTCTGATGTCCTTTGGACTACATACTCATAATTTCATTTCTCCATGCAGTCTTAAAAGACGCGTGAAGGTCCCGGGGTAGAATAGGCCTTCAGCAACTCATGCTTGCCATAAAAGGTGACTATGCTTGTCGATCGAGTGGTCAGGCTCGCTGGCACATGTCATCGGTTCCCAATTACGCAGATCGATGCTCATGCTGTTAATCACTGGATTGTCTGGTCCAGACTCGATAATTTACAGACCGCTGCCATATAGCTGGAATATTGCTGAGTGCGGCGTAAAAGTCACTCACTCACTCACTCAATTTCTCTCTTATAAAACCTCCGGGAACACTGCAGACAGACTAGCCTACATCACATCCTGAGTGGAATATAACTTCGGACGTCGGACTCCAGTCTGAACCAGTGGATCAACGCCGGGGAAATTTAGCAAGGGAGATAATTATAGATCGGAGAAAGAAGTTCCCGTCACTGTTGATAACCATCTTCCGTTCGCATAGTCGCTTTCGTTCATTTTCCACAGCAAATATATTGAGGCCAAATACCAGCGAAGTCAGAAAGCCATTATAGCGACTGCACAGTGTGACGATATGGTATCTGTACCCTCCGAGCACCAAAACTGTTATCTGAGGAAAATGTTTTCAAGCATCAGTCTCGTCCATCTTTAACCAAGCACAACCATATGTAAATAGTAGGCGCCAAATATGTCTTTAAGAGACAGCTATCAGTGGAATCTCGTTGTCCACAGCCAACTTTGCAGTGTACATAAAACCGATTTGTACATCTGTTATGGATATGTGAAAAACGAAATACGAATTCAAAGAACATGCTTCTTTGTATTCGCAAACATTCGTGTGAGGTTAGTTTATTGCCGTTTTATGTATCCACCGGAGCAGGTATATGTGACGGAATCACGTGGGTAATGGTGGTGTTAAATACTGTTACAGTGCATGCAGTAGTAGTGGTGGTATAATACAAGCGAGTGAGTGAGAGATTTGTACGCCGCACTCAGCAATGTTCCAGTTATATGGCAGCGCTCTGTAAACAATCGGGTTTGGACCAGACAACCCAGTGATCACCAGCATGAGCATCGATGTATCTACGCGAATTTGACCATCTCGATAGCCGCCTCTTGTGACACTTCACTGAGTAAGAGTGAGTCGGTGAGTGAGTGGGTGACTCGGTGAGCGAGTCACTAAGGATTTAAACAGTACTTCAGTAATATCAGCGCGTGTCAGCAGAAAGTGGGAAGGAAGCCTGTGCTGACTTAGGTCTTACTTAGACATTTCTACCACTCTTGCGAAACCCGAGACTGCGGTATGTTGCCAGCTATGTAGAAAGTGGATGTCATCCGCCTTTTGGCAGAGACGGAAATATTTGTCTTCTCTTAATTCCTGTGTTACTTATGTCATTGTCGGTGAGTTCATGTCACGTTAGAACAATCTGCAACATCGCATAACTGATATATACTGTTTCGGTAGAAGAAAGGTTATATCCAGCAGCTCGGAAACACGACAGCTGAAGATTTCCCTGCAGTGTGCACTTGGGTATCTTCATGATAGTTTGTAATTTTCAAGTGAAATCGCGTGAAGCACATTTCTGGTGTCTCCAGTCGTGATATTGCTGAAAGCGTCGTAAAACTAACCTCACTCACTCCAACTGAGACCTTACAGCTGGTATCAACATCGATCACTGGCATAATGGAGATACTCCTCCAGATCGCCGACGTCAGTAGCTGCAGGTTATCCAAGCGCTATCATACCATGCATCTATTACCGACGCGTTTTTTCTGCGTTAAGAAATTTCTTAGCGTGACCTTTACTTCTAGAACCAAAACATCTTACTTGAAATCATATGTATCTTTAAAAAATAACAACATAAAATTCCTAAGGAGCATTTCTAACTTACAGAGCAGACAATCTCCTGTCTTGCTCAATCATTCTAAATTTCAAAATAGTTTCGTATTTTGTAATCATTTTCAAAGGTATGGAAACAGACTATCGTCCCTAACAGTACATTAAATACGTTTTACATCTTTTCGTGAAAATATTTTCTTAATTGTATCGAACACGTAACACAGAAATACACGGAGATATCAACAAATCAAAAAGGTCGAAATACGTTTCATTCAAGACATTCGGTGCCGTCTTTGTTTGGCAACCTGAATGATATGGTGTGTATCAATCGTTGCCGATAAATATTTATTGACACATTTCTAATGGCAAGAAGTAAATTAGTCCCCAACAAATCGCAGAACGTAGAGCAAAGTTCTGTCTACCAGAGTATCCTATTCTTTTTTCTTTTTCTGCACTATCGACATGAATACTCGTAAAATTGCGGAAAGTAGAGACTCACACACTCACTCACTCACTCCACTGATCACCTCAAGTAGCAACTAGTAACTAGGCAAGTATGGACCGCAACCGTTGCATGGCAACTCCTACTTTCACACAGTTTACTGTGTAAAGTTTGTGACAGGTATAACGTATATGTCTTTATTTATTAAGAAATTAGGATTTTTGTTTAATACACACGAAGATTTCTTGCAATAACAATGTAACTGAATTCCACGTGTTTATGTTTCAGTGACCCGGCCACGCCATAAAGACAATGGTCTTGTGCTCAAAGTAGGGATCAACGACCGTGATATGGAGAGGTACAAACGTAATGGTCTTGTATAGTTGTTCAGCTGGTGTACAAAAATCTGTATCGAAACGTCGCGTCACCTGAATAAAGAATGTGTTCATCCATTAGGTTGTCCTTATCTGACTTGCCACTCCAAGACATCCGTGAAGATCCGAGATAGAATAGGTTCAGCAACTCACGCTTGAAGTCCACTCTTAACAAACGTAAGGGAACATGTGAGAATTTGGAATAACACAGGATACACTATCACAAACCCTCTGTTATTAGTAGAACAGGCCTTCAGCAATCCATGCTTACCATAAAAGGCAACTATGCTTGTCGCAAGAGGCGACTAACGGGATCGGGTGGTCAGACTCGCTGACTTGGTTGACACGTCATCGGTTCCCTGTTGCGCAGATCGATGGTCATGTTGTTGATCACTGGATTGTCTGATCCATATTTGATTACTTTCAGACCGCCACCATTCAGCTGAAATATTGCTGAGAGTGGTGTAAAACAAAAGTCACACATTCAAAGAAGTTGATATGACGAGGTTGTGCGTTATAGTATGGAGGATGACGTCAGGGGGATTTCTCAGTGAACAATTGAATTGTCTTTGAATGGATTTTTGGCAGATACCACCTTGGAATAGATTCGACAGACATTTGCACACAATAGCATAACAATCACCTTTAGTTGCATCACTATTTCATTATAATTCCTTAATACGTGCATACAACAAGAAAAACTAGCTTTCCGATTTTTGAAATAAATTTGAAATGATGACAAAATAACTGCAATTATTAGAACATAATCGAACAACGAGAACAACAGGAACTTTCCAAACATCAACAAGTTATTTCAATAACGTGCCCCGTTAGGCTTTCGTGAATAATCGTAAAATTAACTCAATTTTCAAGTTTTCAAGACCTTCAAGTATTTGATTACTTTGATATAAATGGAATTATTAACCCCAGACCAGTGTCCACTAATGTATTGAATGTATAGATGGGCTGATCATCACTTCAGATCAATGGTTGAACATTTCATTTGTATGTAATCAAACAATCATGAAACACCGTGCTTTGTAAAATAGGCCGAAGCATCACACCAGGTAATACGAACTCGTACGTATTCAGCGCCCATGCGGCGGTTAAATAACGGCACCCGTGTCTTGCCCCCTGATATAGGCCTAAACCGGTTGTATCACCCATCACATAACACGCCTAAATAGGTTGAGTCTTCCCTAAGACAATATTCCTAAATGGGCTGAATCTTCCCTCGGTCAATACTTTTAAATATGTTGAATCATTACGTCAGACAACATTACGAAACTGCTTTTTTATAGAAAGGTTAAACGATCAGACAGACTGTGCTGACTGACGTGTTTCACGTTAACAGCAGGATTATTCCCACAATACGCGGATCCTGACGGGGATGACTTCAATGTACGTAACCCTTGTGGGAAGTACCTGTGCGTGAACTAGTCGATTTGCTAATCAACTATAACGTTAAAGTTAATTATTTGCAATGAAACTTGCCAAATACAGTTCGATCACCTGTACACACAAAGAACTAAAATGACTCCACAGGAAAACTTCGAATTTAATGTAAAACATAATAGATAATAGTTTTTAAAAAGTTGTTTTTTCAGTAACATCTGAAGCCTTCTGAACCTCAAGGTCGTTGAAGGTCGAATCTGCGAGACGGCATCTCTGCTCTAGCTAGAACTAGAATTGGGTGGTTGGACATAGTCCAGAACAGCAATGCAGCAAGGTTGAAAGATGGAGAATAGTTAGCATGCTGACTGCTTGGCTTAATTGGGATGCTTCACTTACAGGATAGAATTCAGTTTAGAAGATCACTTTCGTGTGTAATAAATGTATATGTAGTTATTCCAACCGTCAAAGAAGGGGGTGAGTTTCCTCAAGAGAGTGGCGTATTCAAAAGACGGAACCCAGGCAAATTCACTATAGACAGTCGGGTCAGTGACTGTGGAGATTCCCCTTCCCCGGATGGACTTTAACTAGCCAGAGGCTAGCGGGCCAATGGCCAGTTCTTAACTGTTTCAATATATTTGGTAGTCAGTCATACAGATCCTGAAACACATTTATCCGAGAGAGTCCATGCATGCCTAGACTATGGGGCAAATCTATGATTTACATGTTTTACTACGAATTAGTAATGTAGAGAAAATGTAGAAAGTGTCTGGGCTAATTTTCATTGCATTTCATGATGATAATTTAGGAACAATTATTCTGTAAAATATGTTCTTTTCACAGATGATATGGTAGTCTATATACTTCGTGTATGGCTCATGCATTGAATGCCATTGATTTCATATTCATAGGCAGTTGACAAATTGATCATACATTATGACACATATTATGACTTACAAACATTTACATTTAAAATTGTCTTGGTACAGTATTATCAAATCACGCCTAGAGCTTGGACCAAATTGTGATTATTTGACAAGAAAGAAAAGTAGAGAACTTACTCGAAATCCTGGATAGCATCGAATGAAATATTCAAGTTATGCGTAGTGCCAATATCAAATTACATGTTAATGCGGATTTGACTGGACGATGGAATAACATCGTCATAGTTAATAAAGATATTATATGCAGTGCGATTAAACTATATCTTGGTCATGAGTGAGTGAGTGACTGACTGAGTTGAATTTTTAGAATATTCCAGGACTATCAAGGCGGGATACACCCGAAATATACTTCATACAAAGTACCCATGTGGGGAATCAAACAGGGTTATGTGACGAGCGAATGCCTTAACTACTAGACTACCCCACTTCCTCTTCTGTTGAAGCCAGTACAAACTATGATTGAATGTTCGAAATGCCTGTGTAATGCAATAGGTTACCGAGGTTAAAACTTCAGCTGTTTCCGGGACTTCGGGGGTGCAAGCAAACCATCACAGTCTGGTTCAGTATCTCCCTAGTGTACTCTGATACAGGCAACAGATTGTTGAATAAATCACCGATGAGGTTAGACAAACTAAGATTCTGCATGCTTCCTCGATCGTTTTCTTATCCGCCATGTCTGTGCTAACATATTTCATTTTTTTCGTTGGAAACCATGGCAACTGTCTTACTTCTCTCTTCCAGGAACAAGGTGGTAAAGGCGGGATCCCAAGAATTTCAAGCACCTTCTGATATCTTTAAGGCCGAGTTGACTTTTAAAGCTGAACATCTTATCTAGTCGCACTAAATAATGTCATGTTCGCATGAAAATCACTCAGTTCACATATTAGGTAAAATTATTCCGATAAGAAAGCAGACTCGTTTATGACCAAACATGTATGTTGTTCCTTGTTGATAATGCTGTAAAGATGTTTGTTCTGAAATTGGTTGTTACCAGTTCTGGACTGTTGTATCGGGTGTCCCCCTAAAAGTGAACCAGTCTTTCAAGTATTTTCTCATCGATAGATAAACCGAATGTTTAAAAAAATCACAGAGTAACCCTAGGGTATCATCAACGAGACTACAAAATATCCAAGAGATTGGTTGCAAATTATGCGAGCATTGTCGAATTCAAAACAGCATGTCAAAACTATAAAATATCCAAGGGGAAATTCACTTATTTCAGTCTATGTTCAATGTGGCCTCCCTCTTCCTCCACAACTAAACGATGCCGTACGTTTCTTTCAAGTATAAAATGTTTTTACGTACTTATTCCGTTTAACGCCGCACTCAGCAATATTGCAGTTATATGACAGAGATCTGTCAATAATTGAATCATTTCAGACAATCCAGTGATCAACAACATGAGCATCAATCTGCGCAACTGAGACACGATGAAATCTGTCAACAAGACAGTGAACTTGACCATCCGATCCCGTTAGTCGCCTTTTACGACAAGCATGGGTTATTGAAGATCAGTTCTAATCCAGGCTCGAGTATTTACACGCCGCCGTTATGTGGCTGAAATATTGCTGAGTGCAGCGTAAAAGTACACTCAACTCACTCACTCAAAATTCAGATTCAAGTCAAAAATCATTAATCATGCTCTCATTAATGTTTCGATCCATCACTCTAACGATTCAGGACAGCACCGAATACCCCCTGTACGGTCAAATACCCATTTCGGATCAACATATCGTTTCTTTCTTTCATTTGTCTAAATAACGATAACGTTTGGTGAAACAAATGAACAAACACCATTGCCTGAGATAGCTCTCTAATCTTCATGCCTGATATTGCGCTTGTAATCTAACTTGAGATGATCACATTTCCGACAGTTCCAGTGAGATTTTGGCACACGTGTTGCTGTTTTTTGTGAGGATTAAATGTGCTGAGAACTCTCCTAGAACTTTACTGTTAACTCATAGTATGACCATATCGCCATAGCGAGTGAGCATGTCTGCTTCATGACCACGTGTTGCGCTGAATTGGCAACTAATACTTTTCTGAACAAGTCCATAAAATGCGACATGAATGTTAGTGTGGATCATCAAAAACAGGAGTCTGTTTAACCTTTTTAAATCGAGAGGAGCTGACTTGAGCTAAACGTGGAAGAAAGAAAATAAAAGTAAAACTCAAATTCTAATTCGAATAAATATTTAGCATATGCAATACATATCAACAAACTATTTTCCTAATCAACTTATTGTACCATGATCTTAAGGTATACGTAATACTGCAAGATGTAACACAAATACTTTTGAATCAATCCCTCAATATGACCTTCGGAAATATGTTCCGAGGTCATATCGACAGTATTGTGACATTATGATATGATATAAAATTATGACATAATATCGTATCATTTGGACTCCTTGACTATGAATCACCATTTTATTAGCACACCAGTGATAATACAGTGCTTCAACGATTTCTTATAGTAGCCCAGTGCTTCAACGATTGCTCGTAGAAATTCAGTGCTTCAACAAGTGCTTGTAATAATCCACTCCAGTGCTTCAACAATTGTTTGTGGTAACCCAGTGTTTGAACGATTTCTTTCAGTAGTCCATGGCTTCAACGATATCTTGTAGTAACCCAGTGCTTCACAACGATTTCTTGTAGCAGTCCAGTGCTTCAAGGACTTCTTGAAGTAACCAAGTGCTTCACAACCAATGCTTGTAGTAATCCTATGCTTCAACCACTATGTGTAGTAACGCACTGTTTCAGCCGCTATGTGTTTTAACGAAGTTTTTCCTCTACATTGTGAAGAAATCCATTGCTTCAACCACTATGTGTATTATGCTAGTGACTAAACGACTTTAAATGCTTCTACGCTAGGAGGTATTTGGTGTCCCCGAGTTTATCATTTGCACCTGGCACCAAATGAGTGAGTGGGTTTTAGTTTAAGGCCGCTGGTACCAATATTCCAGAAATATTACAGGAGAACACCAGAAGTGGACTTTATACATTGTACCAATATAGGGAATCGAACCCGGGTCTTCATCGTGACGAGCGAACGGTTTAACCACTAGGCTACCTCACAGCCCCACTGGTAGCAAATGTTTCAATACGCTGTATCGGCCATGCAAATAGCGGATCATATGAAGCACAGAGTTATCAAATGAAATAGATACAGGCTTTTTCGAAACGAAGAACGGTAAGAACTTAACTGAGCGTACCAGAGACCATTAAACATCATATATATTATATGGTCTCTGCCCCTACAAATTCTTAGATATAGATTGTTTCCACTGTCGTCAAGGTGAACAAACTTGCTCACCAAGACGTTAGTACACATTTGTTACAAATTTCCGAAGTTCAGCCACTATCGTGTAGGTTAATGTTTGCTAGGGAATGACCCCGGGATACCAGAACTCTCTGAAGGCAGGTATAGTTATCTACCCACCAGTGAGTACCGTAATATCGCTTACATACCTCTCACAGACAACTCCAGATGGGTGCGTCACTCATGCGAAAAGAGGGGCACATTTAGGGTTGAGTAGTTTGACGGCAGGTTGACAGCTTGGCTGGTCGTTTGTTGGATGGTTGGTTGGTGAGTGAGTGAGTTTAGTTGGGTTTAGTGAGAAAACGGGCTTCATACATTGTACCCATGTGGGGAATCGAACCCAGGATTTTCGGCGGGACGAGCGAACGCTTTAACCACCAGGCTACCCCGTCGCCCGGTTGGACGGTGGATTGGTTGGTTGGATGGTTGTTTCATGGTTGGTTGTGGACTGGCTGGCTGACTGTTTGGTTGGTTGGGTGGCTGGTTGGATGGCTGTTTCATGGCTGGTAGAACACCGTATATATTTCCCCTAAAAAGCGACCACCTGTACTCGAGTCCGTCACACATGGCAGTGAGTGAGTGAGGGAGGGACGGAGGGAGGGAGGGAGGGAGGGAGTGAGGGAGTGAAAGTGTCCATACACGTTTGAAGCGGCATTATATTTTTAACTCAGAGTGTCAGGAAGGGAAACCTTCACTGATACATCTCTTCCATATTTACCTCTTTGCAGAACCAACAAGCACAGGTATGGTTCTGACATCTTAACTTGTGACTGCTTTGTAGATTACGTCTCGGGTCTGTTTATCTCCAGGTTAGTTTTGGCTGATTTGTTGACAGATGTTTGTATGATGTAAATATGCGAATAAAAATATGCTGTCTGTTTTCTAGTAACCAATCGGCATAGTTCAACGTCGGATTGGTATCATCTGATACATATAAACATAGCCAAGTAGAAGCGTCATGGTCATGATATAAACCACAATACAGTGTTCGATTTCCATTCATATTTACTTAGTCGGTCTATAGTCATGCATAGATATTGAGAGATGGTGGATATATCGATGTACCGTTGCTTTGTACATTTACGCAGTTGCACTGAAATGTTTACTGATACTTTGCTAACTGTAATTATGTACACTATAAATGTGTGTATATATACACACACACTTTTGTGTATGTTATTCTGATCGTATAACTATATAGATAGATAGATAGATAGATAGATAGATAGATAGATAGATAGACAGATAAGGTTCTGAATCTCGTATCTTGTAGGCAAATCTTTTTCAGTTTGAAAGGTAGTCTTTGATTTAATCAAAAGTTTATACATGCGGAGACAAGGCGTTAGTCTAGCATTATACCCGTCAGTTCCTCCACTCAGAGACAAGAATTTGTGAGTAGCAGCTTGGGAGTGGGTCAGTGGACCAACAATCAAACCAGCAGAAGTAAATGGGTCATATCAATATATTTCTTACATGGTGACATATAAACACACCGTCACATGTGGTAACTAGAGGGTCATCTTATGGTGACACATAAACACGCCGTCACATGTGGTAACTAGAGGGTCATCTTGTGGGATGACTTGATATTGCTCAAACACTTTATTTGCAGACATTAGCCATGTAAGAAAACTTTCTCCTCAGAAGGACCCCTCGCTTCACTCCCGAACATGGTAGAGCAGTACATGTCAGGGCAATTGGTGATATCCTGCCCATCAGTTCCAAGAGATAACCCGAAACAGATAACAGAGTGCCTAGATCATTCCAGGCTAGCAATACGAGGACAAATCAGCTCTCTGGCATGCATTACATGCTGGGGAAGGTGAGCGGTCCCTTAAGATGGTGCTGCAGCAAAGACTATCCCAAACACAAGAGAGTCTCAGTCTAGTCACAAAGCTGATGGTATTTTTGTTTGATCTTTTGTCAAAGATACCTTTATTATTCAGATGATCCACATCACCACATGTATATATAACTAATTCATTGTACGTAAAGTATGGTGATAGCATACCGCATCCATAATGAATAAAATCTGTACAGACCGTTTAGTTTTGTCAGAGAAGCGAAAATATATAAGGAATGATAACTACATTCCTTAAATGTTACATGTAGCAATTTGGGGTCTTTTGGAAAAAAGTGAAATTTAGAAAACTAAGGATATATACTTTCCTCCATTGGGTTTCCTGATCATACTGTATGTAGTGTACGTGGAAGGGCCTCTGTCGGGGGCACACTCCTTGACTTACTGTGTAGACTCTAGAGTAATACATGCGTTCGGCGAATAACGTTGCCAGCTTGAAGTTGTGTTGCAACCCAACCGTGCTCTGACGTGTACACCATGTTCATGTCAAGAAAGACCCGGATATAGCTAGGTCACTCTGTAAATGGTGTTCCGGGATTGGGTAACTGTCCCCTCGTAATTCTGCTTAGTTCAAACATGATCTGTAAGTGAGCCTGTTTGCTTAGGACTGAATACACGCGCCGCAAAATATATTATGTTTGTTTGTTTTCAACGCCTCTCTAAGAAATATTCAAGATACATTACCGCGGTCTGTAAATAATTGACAAGACAATCCAATGATCGATAGCATGAGCATCGACCAACGTAATATGGATACGATGATATGCATCATCGAGTCTGACCACCCGTTCGTTAGTCACCGCTTATGAAGAGCATGGGCTGCTGGAGGTTCTGTACCAATTTCACTGAAGAGGATACATGAAATTCTCGGGATACAGATATTTTCTTACAAATCGTCAAGAAGCTGTGTGTCGATGATTACCGCCTAGATAGTCCAGTAGGAACAGGTCATTATCTGGCGTATCTGGAGTTTAAAAGTAATGTGTGGACGCTTACCTTTCTATCGAGCATCATCACTAATTTTCAGCAATTCTTTCATATAACATTCTCCACTATTTTACGTGTTGACAAGAGTTCCAAGCCGGTTCAACCTTAAGACTGTAAAATTGCTGTTGGATCTCTTTTCAACCCCAGGGGCGACGGGGTAGCCTCTTGGCCAAAGCTTTCGCTCGTCACAAAATTAAACCAGCCAAAACAGCTACCAAACCTGATTTTCACAAGCCCTAAATAGCTACATGCTAAAACGCATATAATATGAACTACTCAAAAGTGTTTTTCCCGCTTTTTGAATAGCTGTTGTATTATGAAAGAATGTGGTGTTCTTTCATTTTTCCTGGGAAGCCATAGCAATATGAAAGAATTGGGTGTATATTATTTGAATAACATACATATATGGAGTTAAAGAATACCCGGCCCTTATTGCACTGAAAGGTTACATATCAGTCCAAACCTGCACTCGAAATACATATAGGATCGAGTGACACAGTCCTCCTTTGCACTGTACCCCGTTTAACCATGTCGAAATGACTGGACTTTGAATTTTGGTTTACGCCGCGTTTGGCAATATTCCCAGGGACCACCAGAAACAGGCTTCACAAAATGTACCCATGTGGGGAATCGAACCCGGATCTCCGGCATGAGGTGCGGACGCTTTAACCACTAGACTATTCCACCGCCCCTGAAATGACTGGAAAGCAACATTACAGTTCCATAATGAACCACGCATTGGCAGCAGGACTCATCACTCGGCTCGACCGACATCAGCTACTCCTGTCGACAAGGATCCATCACTATGTCGGCAATCTACACAAGTAGAAGTTATCAGTCAATTATGACCTGCCACGATATAATGAGTACACCGTATACAGTCATTATCAATTAGATACTGAAGAGCCACGTACTTTGGAACCTATGTCAAGTGACCTACAGAAGCCGTAGAGCGTAGAGTGGAACCAGGGTAGTGTATGTCATGTAGATTTCCGTACGTGTCCGTGTTCGCCTTGCTCCAAGGCGATACTGAATGCTAAGTCAATGGATGTCTAGTAACTCTAGCCTGAAAAATGACAACTCTAGTTTAGTGGACAACAAGGCTGTCAGTCTGTTAGAGGGACAATCTTTTTTTTAATTTCTATTTTGTTTCAGAAATTATCATTTAAACTATTATCAATTATCTCAGAAACTTGTACAAGTCTATTATCGGTGTTTTATCATGTTACAATATTCACACTTGGTATTTCGTTCTTATCAATGAAGGTATAGCGCTGTATGTGAATTCGAACTCAGGGGGCGCTGAGAAATATACCCTAAGTCATTGGAAAATACCCTTGTCCAACTGACCATTTTGGTATATTATTGCAACGTTATTACAGTGTATTACAATGTTTGTGTTCTCATAGTGCTTTCGATTGCCATTTGAGTGGGTGAATATTAAGAATATTCAATGGAAATCACGTGGAGAATGAAACATAACATTAACGATCCAAAGAAAGAATTTATATCGTGTGCATGTCAAATTCAGCTGTTACCATAGCAACCTAGCAGACGCATACAATGTTTGACAAACGTACGTGTCCAATGTATTACTAATCAGTTCAAATGTATTTAAGTAATTTAGAGCATATAGTAATACATCATATCAAGTACAGAAAACTCTAGTCAAAAAATGTTATATTTGTCCATTACCTTCTGGTACTTAGAGGCAAACCTTTTCTGCAAAAGTATCACACGAATGTGGACAGGTCTTCGTCAGCATTTTGCTTACGTTTGGCGTCCCTTTTGTATTGTCCTCTAGTCTAGACGTGCACAAATCTCTAACGTAAAAATACATGGTTGACATATCATGGTCCATTTCTGATAAAAACAATAAATAACAGACTAGGGTCGTACTGATCTACACTTGCCTCTCTGAAGGATAGAATTACTATATAATACATCATGAGCCAAGCATTCACTACACCATTGGAGCAGCGCTACCTCTAGTGATAACCATTCACATTAATGACTAATAAGGTAGTGCAACCAACCTGCGCACGATGAATGAGATGGACCGTCGCAGCACGATGATCAATAACACAGAGATTCTTTAAGCATGGCACAATAGCTTGAATCTCTCGCCATTTATGTTAATTGACCTTTCACTGAATCCAATACCTAATTGTGGAAACATTTTTTTTAAATGATCGTAAATTTCTTCAATCATTTTTGGGACAGTATACTGAATTTGAATATTGTATTTTATTTTGTTCAGGTTCATTGCAAGGGAACACTTAAAGAATAATCATAAGAGGGTTTGTGATAATATATCCTATATTGTTTTAATACTATTTCAAATTATATAAGTTCTCATCCGTTCCCATACGTTCCAATAACGGAGTTCATGCGTTGCAACCATATGTCAATCGAACTAGCCTAACTTTGGGAGGGTACAGCAATCGCACCAACCACAGTGCCACCCGAATTCTTCCTTCACCTTCTACAATTTCCCTCACGTCAGTATTTATAAGATATACATAGAAGGTGAAGGCGAGAGGGCTGATTCCTCTATGTACTAGGCGAACACAAGGAATGGCTCACTGAAAGACAGAGACAACATCAGAAATGTGATTTGCACATCACTGAATTCCGCTGCAGCGCCAGAATACCGTTCTACAAACCATTTCATGCTTATTTCACATAGCATGTCATCACTTCACACCGATCAGTGGTTTTCAATTACTTCCAATGTCAATAGCCATATGTGTCCAGTTGAGCTTCTGCTTAGAGCAAGGGAGATGTTCACCATACTTGTAACCGTATCTATGAAAACAACAATGTAGATCATAACTAAACAAATGCAGTATTCTTGTATCTGGTCGCGATAACATCCCTTCAACTGTGACTATATCATACACACTTGTTTCATCTGTATTACTGTTGTACGTTATTGTTTGTAAACAAATCGAGTCTGGATCGGACAGTCCAGTGATTGGCACCGTGCGTTACGATGACAGAGCATGTATTTATGAATATCCATCCAATAATGATAATACCGAGTGTTCGCGAGAAAGGTGTCCTACCCGACGGAGAACCCGTCATAAACATCTGCAAAGTCTAGTCAATTACTCGCCTGACATAATTTGAGAACGTACGGTACCCTTGAATAGAGTACACTTGTTCATTGAGAAAGGCTAACCGATACTTAGGTTTTGCTGTAGAGACCGGTTCAAATCCCAAATGGATAAGATATTCGAAGACCATTTTCATGTCGTTATTTGTCTGGAGTAGAAATTTGCTAACAGCGACGAAAAACAATTCTCACAACTATCCCATAAATACTATCGAATCCCGATACCATTGTTACAAACCCTAAATTTCTTAAATCTTGCATTTTCAAGAAACAGCGGGAAATTCTCAACTCCGTCAACCAATGCAGCATTGCAGGCTAACGGTGAATGGTCTGAGTGTGCACGTGGTATACTGTGTATCTGGTACATCTGAAGATGCTGATGCTAGTCACAAGAGGCCAGCATCATCTACATTTGCCAGTCTTGATGACTCGACTGGTGCCTCTACTAACAACGTAAAAACACCTAAAAGAAAACACGACATTCCCGAGAAATATCCCTGCTTGCCAAACACATAGGTGTGTTTGGTAGCGTGATCAAGGATATATTGGAGCTCATGCTGTGTTCCACTGTGGTCGTTTATGCGTTCTCTCGTCATGACGAAGACCTGGGTTCGATCCGCTTCGTGGGTACAATGTGTAAAACCTATTTTTAGTGTCCCAATGTTACCGTAATGTTACCGGAATAGTGCTTTTTAAAAAATATTGTAACTCATTCAGTTTTCAGTTAGAAAGAATCCCAGTGGCATATGTGATATACATTTAGTAAATTTCCATTTTTGAATAAGCCCCACAAGAGGATGTGACTCGGGTTGACTGGCTTCCGTGACCGTGGCGGATCCAAGTGTGTGTGTGTGTGTGTGTGTGTGTGTGCGTGCGTGCGTGCGTGCGTGTGTTCGTGAGTTAGGAACGTTATCAAACCGAACAGTGAATGAACTGAAGTGTGCAAAAGCTGACAGACCTTCGACATAAACAATCTCTCTGTTAAGCATCGACTATCGAATGTTAAAGGAAATACCACGCCAAGCTCCCAGGCGCAGAACACAACTCACCTTGCCCGATCAGTACAGCACGTGTTAAAGCTATCACCACGTATCGTCCTGTATGCTAGCCCTTGGTGGTCGTCCTGACATAGTTACATCACTCATGCTGTAGGACGATTGCCGGGCGATGATGCTTCCTCACCAAAGGTTTTATTGAAGAGTGCCAAATGCATCAAAGTCTATATTTACACATTCCTGTCTGAGATAGCACATGGGTAGGGCGCATCACATTGGTTGAGCTGGGCTTGCAGTATTTATACGCCAACGCTTTACGTAGAGCAGCTGTAGGCGTGATGTAGAGGATACAGTGCTTATAACGGTAATTGGGTTTGTCGCATTAAAAAGGTATTATCAACACATTTCATTATCTTGTCTCATTGGTATGTGTTATTTTGATTGTTTCTTTAAATTCTACAATACACGTAAACATTAAACTGGTTTTGGAACAGAAGCCTGTATGTATTTACTAGTAACATTCTTTCTTCTCAGGAAGACATCACTGGTCAGCTCCCTGAATATTTTGGGCATAGTCTTTTTCATTTTATTTTTTCCCATGATATCAACTTGCCTAACTAATTAGTTGACAGTAAAACATCCTCTTTGTACATTCATTTTTACCGCTTTTATTTTTTCACGGCAATATGTTTTTACTGGTTAGACGATAAGCATAATGTCAGAGTCTAACCACCCTGAGAAGCTGCAGGCCCCAAGGAGCTGAAACCACGAGCAGTGGTGGTTCTGGTCAGAATATACATGCCCTAAACCTTGGCAACAATATAAGTCATTTCCAGCAAACTCAAAATGTGACAACTAACAACCTTAGAACAAGTAGTGTAATTTAGAATATTAAACTACAGATTATAGATTGATATTTTCTGAAATTAAATACTCTTAGTAGGTATGGAGATGTTGTCTGACATGAGGATATGCAGAAAACAAAATATGTCGGTTCGAGAGGTTTCTGTCGGCTTCAGGCCGACCTTAATTTCGAACGCTTACAGTCTGAGCAAACAATACACAACACAGCTAAAATCAGTTCGTGGAATGCTAAACCGTACTACACAAACTGAGATGCTTTATAGGCACCTTACAGATGTTTTGGACAGAATGTATACGTGTGATGAAGAGGATTTTTCTGAGATGTTACCCTACAAGTCTCAGCCGGCTGCTGTTACTGGTTGTGGTGCACATATATGTGTGAAACCAGATACAAGGTAAGCAGCGCCGAAAACACAAAACAAACTAAACTACCAACATTGTTTGCCATTTACCACCTCTAAAGCATTGCTATGTAGACAGTTGGTGCTTCCCCATGGGAGAGTGTACTCGTCAGAACACGCTTGAATTACAGCGAGCCGTCCAAGCATAGGTTCACTTTAGGAACTATTGCTTCAACAACAACCTGTTTATAAATTTCTTACAGTTCAATAATAATACTTACAGCAAGAAAACTTAAGTATTAAATGGTAAAAGACTGAAGGGTATCTCTCAATGTGTACCTAGCGGCTGAGCAGTTGAGTGCGTCTTTTTTGTTGATTGTGGTTTTGCTTATCGCCCCACTCTGTCAGAGCTAATAAAAAATTGTGCGTGATGTTGGGGTAGGTCCAGATAACGTTGTTTTGGACCTTCTAGCCCGAGATCCACAGGGTGTAAACACACAGACAGATGATCAAAACAGTAGTACAAACCTCAACCTTCCTGACAATCGTTTTCCTCAAAAACCTTTACAAGAAAAAATATTAAGAAGAAACGAGTATGATTACGTGTCTGTATGCATGTGAAATACATACGGACACAGTCAGTCAGCTGTCGGTGCCATTGCAACGTCTGCGTGTCTTACCTTGGCCACAGAGAATTTCAACAAAGAAGTGTTCAAGTCTTCCAGACTATTGGTTTCAGTATAGCCTTACATAGGCCCAGCGTATCTTTGAATAGCTGGTTGAACCAAGCCCGTATGCGTCATTAGATCGCAACAAGGTTATGTTTTCCATAGTATGAAATTTGCAGAAGAAATAGAGAGCATTAAGATTACTCTGTTTTAGGTAGTTCCAAGACCAGATGTATGTTATTGCTCAGATGATGTATTCAGCATGTGAACACTGTTCTTGTTTTCAGCCGCAATAGTTGCATCAGCGTGTTGGTTTCTTGGACAATACTCTGGTATTTAAAGGACGTACTGGTGTAAAGAAGTATTAGAGTCGTGTCCGTAAGAATGCACTTCCGGCGAGGAACGTGACAGTTTTGTACCAATGACCTTGACTGGTGTTCTGCGATCATGTCATGTAGATTTTTGGTTCTCCTGTAAAAAGATGTACCAGGTTTACCTTGAAAACCTGTCAAAGACATTCTGGTAATTCCTGCTTCCTGCATTCTGGTTGTCTAACCTGGGGACCTGGCATATGTGGAAATATCACGTTTAACTCTAAAGAACATCTCCGGTCGTCTTATATTTCAAGATGAAGCTTATACGCAAGTGATGTAGCGGGACGGACGTTTCTCCACACAACACAATGTTAATGGCCTGGTCCGTGGACTGGAAATTTCCCAGTGTGTTAAAGGTGGTACCGTTTAAAATAATGATAAAAATAATGTGTGAATTTATACTGCTCCAAACTCCACACATAGTGCTAACAATCAACAGCACAGCACAGCACAGCACATTATTACCCCGGACACACCAAGCTGTCTGTTACGCGCTAGAAGGTAGAAGGTTATAGTCACATGACCTATCCCACTGGGTACCTTTTTACTGCTGGGTGAAAAGAGACAATTTTGAACAAACTCATATGCTTACGGTGAGACCACATGTATCACATGTGCGTCGTTGTGGGACCTGGAAACTTTCAAGATTCAAGCTGCCAAACACGATCACCCATACAAAAACTATCCGTATCTCAACTTCAACTGATTTGTGGCCTGAGCACCGTGTACAGGACCACAGGCCACCATGTGCTAGTTACTGCCCAGTCTTGTCCTCAGAAGATTAAACAAGGACAACTCGATCCGGGTTGATCTAACCTCAGTCTCTGAATATACAGAAACAAACAATTCCCTGTACATATATACTGAAAAGGGACCCCAGTGAGTTGGGAGGTTTAGAGCCTTGTTTCATATGAGGTTTTAGTATTGAAGACTGGGCTGAGTTGGAAGGAAATTAACGCGGTTCATTGAGAAAGCCGCACTTTATCTGATCTGACCTAAAGTCACCACCTCATGTTCATAGGCAGTTCAGGAACACTATTACTTGTTTAAGACTCTGTTCTGTACGGGAATGTGTGAATGTACATAGACCGATGTGTTTATGCACTTCCTCAAGAAACACACAAGATATAATTGTGATAGCTACTGCATAATGACATGCATTAATTTGCGGAGTTTGCTAGAATTGTGACAGTGGAAAAAATAGTTGTTTAGGTATGTTGCTCATACTCTAAATTATCTTCAATAATTAAATAATTAAATAATTTTTAGAAATTGTGAATCGTTACAAAACATACATTTCTAAATTATTCTAAGTAATCTAGAATATATTGATATTCATAACCACCCGTACCCCACATACCCTAACTTTTGTTTTACGCCGCAATTATACGACGGCGGTCAGTAAGTAATCTACTCTGGACTAGAGAATTTTAGTGATCAACACTGATCGATCTACCCAAACAGCACACTCAATCACCCGATCCTGTCTGTCGCCTCTTACGACAAGCATGGGTTACTGAAGATCAGTTCTAACCCGGATCTTCAATTCGCGGGTGGCTTTTTGGAAGTTGACAAGGAACAGTGTGTTATTTTTAAATTACATATATATTAACAACCGTGGTCCTGTATGGCGCATACAGCTAACACATCATATATAAGCATCGGTGGCAGTATGTGGATGAGTGACTATGGTCGCATCCTACTCCTGAGAGTAACTACTGCTTCGAAATGCGAGCAGACCACTTGACTTCCGTTTGGTCTTCAGGAACCCATGCTTGTCGTTACAGGCGACGAAAGGGGTTGCAGTGGTCTGGCCGTCTGACTGGTATCCAAGTTACATAGATTGATGCTCATGCTGTCGATCACTAAATTATCTTGTCTAGACTTGATCAGTCAGTCCGCCGCCACATAAATGGAATACTGCTGAGTTCATGATCCTTTGATCCATTGGCTGGGGTTAAAATGCCGAAATACCATTCACTTTGTGAACTGCATATTAGTGAATGAGTTTAGTTTTACGCCACGTTGAGCGATAACCCAGCTTTATGGCGGCCGACTAACTGCATATGAGGGATTATGAAAGAGTAATACTATTATATAGTGCCCCATTTATTCGTTGCATTAATGTCAAAAGAAAAACAATACATAAAATGTGTAATATATTGTCTCAACTGACAAGGTGACATCAAAACAAGACCATAATGTAAATTAATCATATTTGTATATATTAACAACTATCTGGCAAGATATGGGATGTGTTCGGTTCTGGCGCCTTTCTCGGGCCCAAGCCATTTCTTTGTCTCAATCTAAAGTAGGTAAAAACATTCTGCGAAACAGTAGAAACAAACGCGGCAAATAGCATGATTTGTGCATCTTTTCTTCCACTGATGCCCCTGGATGTGCGGTGCGTGCACCATCTCTGCGATTGTGCTTCGTAAGCACACGTGACAGCATAACTTGTCAAGATAAATCACCCGGTGCTTCGACCTTGCACAAGTATGCACTTGATACAATCACTGCAATTCACTTCACTTGGCAAAGAATATCCTCCCCTGTTCAAACAAAATTCGAATATTCAAGAAGTTTGGGCATCTGTCAAAAAGTTCTGTGCTGGAATCGGACTTGGCATCATCTGTCTGCTGTAGGTCTTCATTTTGACTATATCAAACTACCCATTGGTATGGTGTGCTGGTTAACTGATTTCCCAATTTGCATTGTTATTATCACTGTCATACAGCATCGAGCTCCACTAATGCTGCTCACAGTCGCTTTGCTTTTGTCTCAATGACACATCGTGGTATCAATCTCAACTCCACGGGGAGATACAACTCTTGCCTTCTAAATTGATAGGGCACTCAGACTGGTTGACATAGTTCATTACATGTCACTGTCTGCCTGTTAATTTGAGCAGTGCTCACGGTGTCAATCACTGAACTGCGTGGTTTAGTCTTGCGTATTGAGTGACGTCGTTGGATTTCTTAACATAAACAAAATCATTGAGGAACGTATCATGCGAACGTATCGACTTTTATGACGTCGAGCATTAACATGTCGAGTATCATGCTCGAGCAATGCTCTGTGCGACATAATGGTTTACCTTTAAGGTTCGGTTGTAGGTCACCTGTATCCAGCTTAATAGTCACGTGTGATAAATGCAATATGTAATCTTTCATTGATAAGAAAAGTTAACGCCTATCTTTTGAATGTTGCTAACCTACTTCTTGACAACTAATACTACTGAACAATGTCATAGGACCTGATTCGCTCTTATGACCATAACTAATCTTTTTTCCCCGTTATTTATACGTACATGGACGAGTGAGTTTGGTTTTACGCCGCATTCAGCAATATTCCACTGATATGGCGACGGTCTGTAAATAGTCGAGTCTGGACCAGACAATCCAGTGATCAACGGCATTGGGATAAGAGTGGGATAAGATGACATGTATCAATCAATTCAGCGAGCCTGACTACCCGATCCCGTTACGACAAGCATGGGCCGATGAAGACTAATTCCAGTCTTGACTTTCACGGGTCTATAAGTATATGATAGAACTGGATGGGCCTTAATCAACATTTTCAGTGGTGTCTGGTGTCCATCGAGCAAGATATTACACCAGAGGAAAAGGGTCACCTTATTCCTGTACTCGGTGCTTCTTCTTACTGTAATGAACACACACGTCTAACACGTGTACAGCGGTCAAATTCTGCACTGACTCCAGCTCTTCTCTTCAAAGCTGCACATACAAGACGAATTATGCGTTTCTCTCAGCAGACAAGATTACTCATACGTCCGTCAATTTCACCAGGCGCACGACAAACATCTGTAAAGGACGAAGGCCGCCACGCCAACAGCAGTAGCAGCAGCAGCAGCAGCAGCAGCAGCCTACCTTTGTGAAATACTACAATTGATGCAGCGTGTATATGCACAGGGAATGTGTTTGTTTAGCGAAATTATGCGGAAGAGGAAGCAATCCAGAAGCGACATCCAGCTGTGCACATGCCTGCTTAGGCTGCTCTCAAACTTCCATTATGGACATTGTATACCCAGGTTCCCGGCCGCAACATACCGTTATTTATAGACACCACACTTAATATGGGATAATAGAACTTCAAACACAGGAAAGATGAAAATATGCAAACATACAAATATGCAATGATGCATGAATGTTCACACCGTACCATAAGAAAGGGGAGCAAGATTTATAGGTGGTTTGAAATCTTTACGACAACTTCTGTATATTTGTCATATCCACTCAGTTTATACTACACTACACCTCGATACAAATCTTGGGAAAAGGAATTTACTGATTATTGTACTGTAGGTTTTAAGTGTAATAAGGCTCTATAATGATATGTCCAGTTTTCCTTAAATTTTATAGCCAGCGTAAAATTTCAAAGACGGAATGCTCTTGCTTTATGACGTCATTGAACTTAATTAATTCTACCGTTTTAGTATTGTCGTGCTTACTCCTGTCAGACACGTCCTGACACGGCGCATGAAGATTTGGCTTTCTGTAATCAGTACAGAACCAATATGTTTGTGGAATCACGAGTTACTTCCCTTTTCCTACTGTTCCATTATTCCGATCTTCCAAGTCTACGGCTTAAAGAATAGCAGTCGCGCTGTGTAGATGCATTTTTTCAAATAGACATCCTGACTTGTGTACCACGTCAGCATTTAATGCGTCCATGTCTCCAGCTTGTTGCTTGGCAACTGCCAGGGGTGTTTGCAGGTTACAGCCTCCCGTGGCACGCAACCCGCTCCCCAGAATAACATTACACAGGTGTGGGGCGAATAAAGGAAAGGTTCGCTGCCATTACCTTCTGACGAAGAAGAATTGGGACCATGCCGGAATGTTTTGCTGTATTTAGTCCTTTATAGCCCGACATCAGCTTATTCTGCAGTTTAGGAGACTAACAGATCTGAAGATAATGGAGACACTGTCGGTTAGTGTGGACAGCGGTATGAATATAGAACTTGTTATTTGAAAGATACTAGTAAATCTGTTTAAAATCTGCCGGAGATTGGTTGAACAGTCTTTGAGATAATGAATGTTGTTTTACTCCGCTTAGGAAATACCCCAGGTCTGTCGATAAGGGGCAGAGATGCGCTGTATGCATGACCCCTATATGGGGAATCAAATGTCACTGAGGCCACATAACCGTTTAACCACCCGTCTAAAATGTCTCCCGGGGTTCAGTCTACAATGTTTAACGTTAAACTGATCTCTCTCATGACATTATGCTCGCTGATTCATTCTCAGGTAGTTACCTTAGTAACGAACACTCCCTCTTGTTACAGTCTGTACAACTCGTCCAAGCTTAAATTTAAAATTCATAAGAAATGTGCAGTCGATGAGTGTGGTTTTAGGCCGTTTAGCAATATTCTAGCAATATCATTGCGGAGGACACCAGAAATTGGCTTCACACATTGCATCCATGTGGGAAATCGAACCCGGACTTTTGGCGTGACGAGCGAACGCTTTAACCACTTGGCTACCCCAAAGCCCCTCAATATGTACAGGTAACTCCAGGGTATAATGTATGACCATTGACAAAACGTTGTAAACAGTATATGCAGTAATGATGATGGCATGCAACTCGGTTGAGAGCAACGTTTCCAGAGCCAACGCGTAATGGTAGCACGGCCATCCGCCGTGTACAGCGTGCCAAACCAGCATGCAGCTCTAGGAGCTTACCATGTGTGATAACACAACGAGTGAACACACCGGAGAGCAGCAACATGCCTGCAGTAATTAGCTTGTTTGTAATACATGAGTCAGCCACTGTCTCCCACGTAAGCTTTCGTGTCATACTAATTTCGCAAATCGTAAATGCATACTTCATACACATTGGTGTAAGGCATATGATTATTGACCTTCTCACAGGCAGCTTGGTAGATTCACTAGTCACTGAATATAATTTTGATAGTAACACATGAACCCATTTAAATTAAAACGGGACCCCCGTAGGGGATTCTTAACCTGAGGAAATCTAGACTTGCTTCATTTAGCATTGCGCTGAGGGCTAGAAGCTGGGAAAATAATGTGGTTCAAGGGTTGTGAGGCAGTGTTATCCGGGCTAATTATGTCCGTTATGTTATATATGCTTAGATCGTGCTCCAGCAACGTGGATTCAGTGTAATATAAGTGGCCAGTTATTATCACCGTTAGTACATTAAACTTGTCGAATAAGATGAATTTTGTAATGTCTGGATTAAGTAGGAACAGCAAGTGGCATGACCTTGAAATCGTAATTCATGAAGAAACCAACATGACGCACACCGTTTAATGGTGTGTGTGTGTGTGTGTGTGTGTGTGTGTGTGTGTGTGTGTATACAAACTTTCTTTGTACAGCTTCTAGTACGTTTTGAGGTTGAAACCCATCTGAGATTCGAACCCACGCTCAACGGTAAGGTTCCTAATCGCCTAGCGCCTGAGTTAGCGATCTAACCCACTCAGCCAACTAGGTAAACTAAGTCATTGAGCTGAGTACCCCTCTCCCGGATGTGTTTCAATCCCCAAAGATAGAAGACTCTCAACTTTCTGAGAAAGTGTAATTCCAAATATAACATATGCTGCATCTGGCCACTTTCTAAATGGCAGGGTGTATACATAACTATTTTTAAGTCTTGTGTCCCAAAAGTGCATCTTTTTTATCAGTTGTTGCTCTACTAAATAATACGGGATTTAAAGGTGGGATCCTGGTATGTTCTTGAGCTCCCCCACACAGAACACAGTGGTAAGAATCACCTCAACAGAGGATGTTTAATGGTAGAAGATCACGCGAGCATCTGATACTCTTGTGGGCGTGGAATCTACTTGGTCTCGCCTCCATGTTGTTCGGTTACGTCAGCGCCGACGGCGGATCAGAGAGGCATCAAAAACATGTTACATGCTTCCATACCTACGCCATACGGACAATATGTTATGAAAGTGGCATCTGTTTTACCTATTTACCCTATGCTGTGATCGTTCTACAAACTTACTTATCATAATCTGCTCATCAGATCCCGTTTGTTCAAGGCTGATGTTTGGGTATTTCCGTGCAAATATGCTCGACAATTCTTCCAGACACGCCTAACCGTTAGTTATTCATAAATATGTTACTCAACTGCGTAACAAGAAGGATCGACTGGACACAAGCCGTACGGAAATAAGCGACCAGCCATCAAGCACAAGATGTTTCAATCATTTATAAACAAACAGTGTGTAAACAAATAATGCAAAGTGTATTACTTGTCTAGCCAACCGGGGATCCACTTTTAAAAGATCTATGGCTATCAAATAGTGTCAGTGAATGCTGAAGTGCACTTTGGCGAGGATTACGCTGTGTGACATAATAAACCGATGTAGGTGCGATCGTGTGAGCTCTTAACTTGATATTATTAACCTCCAAACAGCCTTCAGGGGGATGGATCCCAGATGTGTTGCTCATATAGAATCTGTAAGGGCGGATTTGGCACGTTTCACCTGCAATATTGTCTTAAGATGGCTCAAGCAGTGTGAAACGTGAGTTATCTCCCCTCCGGACATCCGGTATAGACGAGGCCAGCTGCGGAAGATACATGTAATTTGATTATTTAGTCTGTTGATGGTTACGTATTCGTTGTAAATTGTAATATGTCAACTTTCTTTGTGGAGCGAGTTGAGTTATTTTTGGAAATCGTCCCGTTCCCCAAATAACAAGTTAAGTCCTTCACATCTGTGAAGAACGTACTATATCCGTCTCCCGTAGAGATATGGGTGGAATATTTTGAGAGAGTGTGTCTTTAGCAATATTTCAGTCATGTTACGAAGGGAAAGACTCGAAATAGGTTTCAGACTTTGCAGTTATACTTTCAGTCATTAACGAAGGGTCATGCGATTGGTAACACTGTTTCTTAAAAGTCTCAAAATCTCTGTTTTTATTTGAACTGATGAATGACGGTTTTACAAACTTTTTTGATAGTATGGATATACACATCAGCCCGTTGGAGTGTCATTATTGCGGTCTTTAACGACCGATATATTCTGCTACAACATTTTTAAAACCAATGATTTGCACGTGCAAATCGCTCTATGGAAAGTGGAGGCTAATATTCATGCATTGATGCTTTTTCAAGGTCGTTCACTGCTCAGGTACCTGTTTGAAATCGCTGCTTCAAATGAGACAGGTTTTTTTTCCAAACTTGCATCGTATCACAACAGCGCAGATCGATGTTCATAATATCAATCACTTAGTTTGTCTTGTCTATATGAACACACCACCGCCATAAAGCTGAAATATTGTTTAGTGGGGCGTCAAACAACAAACAAACGTGGACAGTTTTTAAATTTTAGGTCTAATTTGAGCACACGCATAAGAACTTATGCACAAGAACGTAGAGCACAACTCCCCTTTAATCTCCTCAACCGAACGCTCAGCAGATTGTTTATCTCTGAAGTTTACTCTGATTCTTTACGTTTTATCTTACTTTAATTAACAGCCCTACTTTCTCAAATTCCACAACTCAAAAATTATCTTTCCAGATGTATCTTGGCAGTTAAACTGCTATTCCTAGCTTTCATTGCCCATTTCTGGTATGTTAAACCGAAGCTAACCTTATATTACCGGGACTGCTACTTAGTTATAGTTTAGGGCCTTTAAGTTTCCTGTTGGGATACTTCATGTTAATTAAACAGATATCGAAATATTTAAAGTTACATGTTGTATTTATGTCGATTAAAGTTGCGTGTGCTTTCAGAGTGCGTGCGTGAGAGCTAGCGAGTATGAGCGTTTGTGTCATTGAAGATGGAATATGTACCGCTTTCAGCGAAGATGAGAGCTGAAGGTTTGGTTGTTGTTTAACGCCCAGACCAGACGATCCAGTGATCAACGGCATCGATATACACAACGAGGAGAGCAGGAGGACATGGTGTCTAGTCGCTGAAAGAATCAGCAGGGGCCCCATACTTTGTCTCACTGTTGGTGCTGTGTATTGTTTTTTACAAGAGACATGTCTCAAAAATATTCCACATCGTTTCCTTCAGTGAAAACATATATTTCACATCAAAGCACATTTCCAAAATCAGTTTGGACCAAGAAGGTTAAAAAGGTACGAAGTAGATCGTTACGAAGTTATTTGTGAAAAAATCTTAGAGTTTTAATGGCTGAAGGGTACGGTTTGCTTGCTAGTGCATGGTTAGAGCGCTCGCTCGTCACGCCGAAGACCCGGATTTTACTCCCAACATTGGTACCGGGCAGTCCATTTGAAGCCCATTTTCCGCCAGTGTCCCCCGCCGAAATATTGCTTAAAATATGCTAAATATGTAGGATATCGAACCCGGGCCTTCAGCGTAACAAGCGAAAGCTTTAACCACTAGGCTACCCCACCACCCATAGCAGTTTGAATGGTATTTGACACTTCACAGATAATGTTGGTGTGCAGGGTTTACGTTTTGATAAAATTGTGTGATTTTCAAATTAAACCCCATCATGAGCAAGGATGTTGGTATGCCAGATGAGGAGATTCCACGTATCCACTTACCTACTTGTCTGGCCCCGATAACGTCGGTGTGACGTGAGACGTGATGACATCATCTCCCACAGCAAGTTGTCTCTGCCACCTTCTGGCATTCTTTTCATATCATGTCAATGAAGCGACTGGCTGGGTTAAAATTTACGCTCTTTTTGGCAGTGTTCCTGCATTATCACGGCAGGAGACTCCAGACATGGGCTTCACACATTGTAACCATGTGGGGAATCGAACCCGGATCTTCAGCGTGACTAGCCAACAAATCTTTTTAGGCCTCGACACTAACAGAATTTTTTTGCATGCATTTTAGTTGAAGAAAATAACGTCATGAAATGTTAAAACATGTTCAACAAAAGTTCATTATCCCATTTCTAATACCCATCCATTATCCTGATGTATAAACTAACACCTAGGCTCTGAATGAACTTATTTCTACTGAACTCACATACTTGTTTCACGGTCTGTATGACAGGTCAGATAATGTAGCACATCTGTCGTTACGACAGTGGCTTTTAGACACTGGTATGAAGCAGTCCACGATATGTGTTTGGTTCACATGCATGCGAGGTCATTAACCAGTGTGAAAGTATGTCAGATTCTATCCCGTGATTCTGTCTGTGTATCTGCTTAACTACCTCTCTACACACATGGTGACGTCGATGTGTGATGATACTTGCTGACGTCATCCCGCACGGCGCGTGGCCTGCGTGCCAAATTGTGGCTTTGTTTTCATATCAGGTCCTCATGAATTACCATCGATGATGTCAAGGGAATGACATGGCTATCTTACATTCAGAAAACAGAATTCGTTCATGCGAATAAGGGGGTCTGCAATGAAATGGTCGATAAATATTTGTGATGTTTCTTGATGGTGTAACATTAATTCATTCGTACTCTTATTGTTATGTTTTTAAAGAATAACATCGGATGGGTTTGTAGCCTGGTGGTTAAGCGCTCACTCGCCATGCCGAAGACCCGGGTTCGATTCCCCATATGAGTACAACATGTGAAGCCTATTTTTGGTGTCCTCGCAGTGATATTGCTGGGACAGCGTCTTCAAACCCAACTCACTCACTCACTCAATAGTGACGAGACCGTTACAATACACAATGAAAACACATTGGCAGGAACATTTACATTTGGAAAGCGTATCCTGCCCCACTGGGGGAACCTATCAAAACCGTATGGAACGGCAAGTTCGATGTTCACCGCAGCACCATAATTAATAAAACTAAGGGTCTATCAAATATTATTTTGGTCCATTCAAGAATAGCATTGCCATGAAAGAGCATTCTTGTCTTACAATAGAAGCACAATGATATCTTACACAATACCACAAAATGTATTATACAGTTCCCTACAAAAATCTGTTTGTTCCCTCTACAAGTCACATTAGCTCTATCAACAACTGGGATCAATCCGGAGGGAGGTCAGTGGATCAGCGACCTTCAAAGACGGCCCGCACCTGTGACCTGTACACGATGCTCAGGAGATCCGGGGTTCTAAGTGTGGACATAGGAATGTTGTGATGATGTACTACAAGCCGGTGGTGTGGATGATATTTATACAGGCTATCCTCGCACATGCTGAAGCCATAGCCTCCCTCACGTAGACACTGTTGGAAGCCTGCAGTATGGTAATTTACAGGTCATGTGTTTATGTTAGATAATATATAGATTGGTGGATGAATGGAAGAGTTCCGAATACCGAACATGAAGTATTACTACTGCGCGTACACATTGAAAACTATGGTTGACAGGTATGAATTTACGCCGATTTTACAGTAGTATCACGGTGGAGGGACACCAGAAATGTTCTTCCCACATTGTGCCCATGTGGGGAAACGAACCCATGAACCCAGTAAGACGAGCGGACACTTTAACCATTGGACTACCCCACCACTCCGCAGTCGAAACGAAGTCCTGTACTTTATGTTTGTTGTTAAACTCCACATTATTCTATCTTTATGACAACGGTCTATAAGAAATGGAGCCTGGATCCTTCGATCCAGTGACTCGCGTCACTTCCATTGCGTCACGGAGAGTTATGCATAACCAAATGACCATGTAAATCATCTACTCGGTTTTTCTCAAACACGAGAATTTATGGATGACTTCTCCATTTTGAGGTACACGATGTTTCGGAGTCTGTGCTTACACCTTCATCCGGTGAGTGAGTGAATGAGTTTAGCTTTACGCTGCACTCAGCAATATTCCAGCGATATGGCGGTCGTCTGTAAATAATCGACTCTGGACCAGACAATCCAGTGATCAACAACATGAGCATCGATCTGCGCAATTGGGAACCGATGACATGTGTCAACCAAGTCAGCGAGCCTCAGACCACCCGATCCCGTTAGTCGCCTCTTACAACAAGCATAGTCGCCTTTTATGGCAAGCATGGGTTGCTGAAGGCTTGTCCTACCCCGGGACCTTCACGGGGTTTTTTTCCGGTGAATCATGAAGGAATGAGGTGAGTGACCTGATGAAGGAGTGAGGTGAATGGCCTGATGAAGGATTGAGGTGAATAACCTGATGAAGAAGTGAGGTGAATAACCTGATGAAGGATTGAGGTGAATAACCTGATGAAAGAGTGAGGCGAATGACCTGATGAAGGAGTGAGGTGAATGACCTGATGAAGGAGTAGCGTCGTAACCCCGAAACGTCGTGTATCTCCAAATATAGTAGCTGACATTCTATAAGTACTCGCTTAATGTCTGTCACTTCCAAATACCGTTCAAAGACTGCATGGTGTAACTTTCCAGTTTTGAAACCTTCAACATGAAACACTATAAAAACAACTCCTGCCACTGATCTGTACTACGAAAATGCTTACTTACTTATATCCTGTGCCGTAAATATGGCAATATTCCAAATCTTGATAACCGTGTTTAAACACAACATTAACTTCATGCCATGGAATAAATCCGATAAACGATGCTTCACATCTCCTGCAAAACGATAATTGGTTACAGCGAACTTTATACGAGGTATACCAACACTCTAGAAACTAACTTAACATTATAAGTCTTAGTTTACACCAACTCAGAAACATATTATGTTTGGTTCCCTTACAGATCTGAAAATAAAGTCTTCAAATTGTTAGCAGTTTATCCTTTATTGAGCGTTTCGCTTAAGCTGTAAATGTCTTACACCTGTAGCACTGAGAACCTTCCTCGACTCGCCTTCAGATGGCTCAATTCTGACAAAATTTGAATTTGATCCTATTTTGAACAAATATGACTAGGAAGAGTATCCTAAGTTACAATACTTCTGTACTGAGTGTTGGGACAAGAAAAAACCCATATACAACACACATACTGTATTATGATACCCTGGAACGAAGCTGAGGCCGTTGGGTCAGGTCAAATACACTTATCTAAAAGTTAGTGAGTGATTTGTATTTTACGCCGCTTTTAGCAATCTTACGCTTCCTTTGCACGTCTATATATTTAATTCTGGTGGTACAAAACTGACACCCTGTATCCTACCCCATGCCAGACATTGCCTCCTGGCTTCCCAATACTAACAGAAGCGACAAAAGCACTTCCACAGACATAAGAGATCTCACTTTAAGCAGACTACGTTGTGTCGTTTTTACCTCATCATCACCATGAATTTTCTCTCATTAAGCGATGACACCAACTGATCGCTATAAGATCTGCGTATCCTGATACAGCACTGGCAACTGCCACAAACACATGCAAGTCAGGTAATCACCTGTACATTATATGCGGACTTTCTCTTTTGGGACATACATGTAGTTGCGGGACACAGTAACGGACGTACAAAGTTGTCCAGTTTTGTCTTTAGGTCTCCAAGACCTGTTTCTGGATTTTGAATATAACCAGATCATGGTTCACATGTAGACATGGTGTCTTGAACACTTAGGAAACACGGTAACGCTTTTGTTCACATGAGTTCAAGAGATCAGTTGCAAGATGTCTAGTGGTACACCCGATCATTAAGTTTCAAGAAGGATGTTCTCCTTTGTGTATTTTTCTGTATTTTACACTGAATGAATTGTTGCTTCCATACTCTCAAAATCTCATGCCACCTGGTGGTAGCCCGGTGGTAAAACGCATTGTTCGTCATGGCTTAGACCCAGGTTCGATTTGAAAAATGGTTGCAATATGTGACGGTCATTTCTGGTACCCCGCTCTGTAATAATGCTGAAGTACTGTTTAAAAAATCGAAAAACCATGTTCTCTCGCTCAAACAATGGTTTACGGCTCAAAGAGAATTAAAGTGGAAACTTTTTCTTACTGAATCCCATAGGACTCTGATTGGCTTTAAAGCTTTTATTGTTTCACAAGTCACATAGCTGCAACTTGTATGGGGATCGGAGACTGAAACATTGCCGTAACAGTTATCAACCGGTGAAAAGATTTTTGTACATGCATACGATTCTGGGTTATCTTGATCGTTACGTTCCTAAGATGTCATCGTCTTCCAGTTGCTTAGAACGATGCTCATGTTGTTGATCACTGGACTGCTCGGTCCAGACTCAGTTATTTACAGTGAGTGAGTGAGTTTAGTCTTACGCCTCACTCAGCAATATTCCAGCTATATGGCGGCGGTCTGTAAAATAATCGAGTCTTGACCAGAGAGACCAGTGATCAACAGCATGAGCATCAAACTGCGCAACTGGGAACCGATGACATGGGTCAACCAAGTCAGCAAGTCTGACCACCCGATCCCGTTAGTCGCCTCTTAAGACAAGCGAGGTCGCATTTTATAGCAAGCATGAGTTGCTGAAGGCCTATTCTACCCTGGACCTTCATGGGTCGATTATTTACAGGTAAAGGAGTCAAGTCTGATCTAAATATTACAGAAGTAAACAGCTATTTGAATACATTGAATCCCTTCCACAAGCAATGGTACAGTGGAGGAATGCATAGAGCATTGGTATGCACTGATTGAATTAATTACCCATGCACCAGTTATCCATCACTGCTCGTATCTTGGCATTCAGGTATCATCAGTGTAGAAACTGTTAAACTGTTAAATAGTTACACCTTTCTGAGATTCTTACCTCGGGCACCTTGTCTAGACATCTGACCTTGACCCTTCCAAGGCCTTTAACAAAATGAACTATCACCTATTAGGGGGTGAATGAATTTAGTTCTACGCCGCACTCGGCAACATTCCAGCTATAAGGCGGCGGTCTGTAAATAATAGAGTCTGGACCAGATAATCCAGTGACCAACAGCATATGCATCGATCTATGCATCGTGGCAACCAATGACATGTGTTAACCAAGTCACCGAGCCTGACCACCCGATCTCGCTAGTACGTCTCTTGCGATAAATGTGGGTTACCGAAGATCAGTTCTTACCCGGATCTTCACTGATCCTATGTTCTATTAGAATTCAGAAGAAAATTCCCAGTAAGAGGTTCTTTTCATCAGCCAGTGTTTGTTAGAGGCGACTACAGGGATCAGGTACTCAGACTCGTAGACTTTGTAGATGCCAACGTCGATCCACATGTTGCGTGGTGGTGGTCTGTCAGTCCAATACGCGTTTATCTACACAGGAAATGTCCTGTCAGTGATGTGCTGTTGTTCATTCAGATTTTGCCTTATCGTCACAATGTCAGGTTATCAGTCATGTGACAGGCACCATACACCATCAAACGATGTGTGCTCCTACATAGTCCATGTATGTTCTACATCGGTACTGAGGCAAGAACAAAAGAAATCCACTGTCGACCGACTAGTGAACCCTTCCCCAAGGCCTTAGAGTCAAGTAAGGCCATCATCTTTTCCATGCGTTACTCGCATGCGTCGGTCAGTTGGTAAAATACCAAATAATAAAAGCACAAACTTCATAAAGACTAAATTAACTGAATAGTGTTCTTGATTTTCGTTTATTTTACTACTTATTACAATTTCTAGCTTTCACTGGATTTGGGGCAGTTACTGGTAAGGAGATAAACATTGTAGATGACGAGGCGATACGTTTAATAAGACGTTGGTATGGAAAATTAATGTTGTTTTGTGTGTTTGCTTTTTATTGATTTGAATTGTGTGTTTTTGGTTTGATTTGGGTTTTTTCTTTGTTTGTTTCTTTGTTTGGGGTTTTTTGGTGGGGTGCATTTTTTGTTTGTTTGCTAGTTTGTTTGTTTTATTTTATCTTTTGTTGTTTTGGGGGTTTGGGGGGTTTGTTTGTTTGTTTATTTTGGGTTTTTCGGGGTTTTGTTGTTGTTGTTGTTGTTGTTGTTGCTTATTTTTACTTGCTCTGGGGATAACAAATGACTCTGCTCATCCAAACGGCTGATGAATGACAACCAACGCCTCTTTCAATCTTTCAATAGCTCTGAATGGCAGCATGGCAGCATGGCAGCTCAATAACTGTCCATCTAGTATATTTGTTTATAGACAGCGATGCCAACTGGTTTCCCAAGTTATTGAACTGTAGGAATAGTTTACTGCATCTGAATTTTGGACGTATTGTACATGGTGTTCTCCCTTGATCAGAGTACGATACGTGACTTCCGGCTTAGAATAGTTAGAAACCAATGCTTGTCGCGATCGTCCGAGGCGAGGAACAGGATCCGTGGTCAGGCTCGGTGACTTGGTTGATATTTGTCATAGTATCCCAGTTGCGTCGATCTATACTAGTGATGTTGATCACTAGATTGTCTGGTCCAGCCAGACTCGATTATTTACCGCGGCCGAGCAGCTGGAATAGTGCCAAGAGCGGCACTAAACAACAAACAAGCAACAGTTCAGTCTGATTTTCTACTGTTTTCTACTATTTTTAACTACTGTTATCTTTTCGCAATAAAATTTCTTGAAAAACATGTCATCGGTTATCGTTGTATTCTGTAATGTGACTTTATCCAAAGTATGGTTCCGACATTAACATGTGATTAAGTGCAGACCAGGTAAGCGTATACAGAAAACCAACCCTCATCCAGATACCATTTACTCAAAGGGCGAAGAAAAAAAGCTACAGATCATTCTAGCAGAGTCTCTGGCAAGTTTAGTAGACCGATGTGGTCTGGGAATCGCCCTATCACTTACTTCGAGTTCCTTTTTACCATAAATGTTTCCTTCACAAGAATAAACAACCTTGCAGCAACAAAAAGGTATCATTTGCTCCAAAAACTGAAGCTGTAAGCACTCACGTTTGCCAGCTCGCCATTTTGCCTACAGAAAAGGTAAGGCTTTTACTTTACTTAGTCCTGTCTCCTAGTTATTATTTATCAAAAGAAAAAACTGTTAACGTGATATTGGATCGTCAAGAGAATTAGCTTGGACGTTTATGTGAAATAATTTATGTGAGTTGTGCAAAGCAGGCTGTGATAGGATTCTTCAGCTTCCTTGACAGGGGATTATGCTAAAATGAGAATGGTTACATTTACTGTTGGACTAAATAGGACCAGTTAAGGAGTCCTAACTTTAGGACTCTAAAACCGATAATGACCCTACCCTGAAATAGAAACATGAAAGTGTGTGTATGTCTGAAGAAGATAACAGAGTTCAAGACTTGTACTTTCCCATTTCTCGGAACATGTAAATACGTGAAACTTGTTTGTAAATGTGTATGAGATGTAATTAACTGAACTATATCGGGCAAGAACAGATACTTTATGCTTATTAGTGCCCTTCGGCATTGCGGTAACAGAGATCAGCGGGACAGAGATGGCCAATAGGCCTCCAATTCTGTATACTTACATTCTTGGGCAAGACTAAAGCTTTGCTTTACATTCGAGCTCAAATTTGAACGTGATAAGTGAGTTTTGTTGTACACCGCCTTTAGCAGTATTCCAACAATATCACAGCGGCGAACACCTGAAATGGGCTTCACTTAGGTCACTCATGTGGGGAGTCGAACCCAGGCCACCGTCGTGACCACTAGGCTACCCCTAAATGTGAAAAACGGTCAGGTTAATCAGGTTTTACGGTCGTGAGACGAAACTGGACCTCGTTTCTTGGTCTCGTGAGATGAGACTGCCCTACGTACTTTAGTCACTGAAGAATATAGTTCAAATGATCAAAACGTGAACTACAAAACGATCTTTTTTAGCTCCCAATAATGCGAAGCATGATTCTCTCGATTGCTACAGCATAATACATCGCAAAATGGTGAGAACATATAACCGTGGTGGACGGCTCCTCACGGACCAAATATCATTCTAAGATCAGAATGGAGGAGACTGGGTCCTCCCTTTTGATGATTTTCATTCACATCGCCTCTTCAATCACTGCCAGGAACCCGGTCACTACTTGTTTGGGTGGTCAAAGGTGTCAGAATTGGCTGTGCAGAATCGGACATTTGTTGAGTGTCCTTTAAGTCTACAGACTACCAGACTGGCTCTGAGTCTGATCCTTGCTTGGTCATTACCAGGTCACAGTTCATGCTTTTATCGTAGACGATCTGCATAACTGTTGGCTGTAACAGTAAACCGGCATGCCGTTACATACCCTGAACCTGTGAAGATCCAGCTTTGACCAATAACTCATACTCGTAAAAAGCGACCAACGTGATCGGGTGGTCAGACTCACTGACTTAGTTGTCACGAGTCATCGTTTTCCATTGCTTAGATCGATGTTCATGCTACTGATCACTGGATTGGGTGGGCCTGACTCGATTATTTACAGACTGCTGTCATATAGCTGGAATACTGCTAAGCGGCGTTAAACAACTAAAAAAATTATCTGGAAGGCTTGGTAGAGAGGCTAACACGTACGTCTGTCTCGCCGAATACCGATTTTCAGCATTGGTACAATATGTGATTTGTCCTCCGCTGTGATAGTGTTGTAATATTGCTAAAAGTGATGGGAAACCATAGCCACGCATATATCTGAAATATTGTTCAAAGCGGAGTAGAACATAAAGGCACTCACTCACTGACGCTCGCAGAGGCGTTACTGCCTGGTCACAGACACGCAACGTATGTTCCATCTGTGACACAGTATGGGGGCACCACTAATAGCCTAGATCTCAGGAGGTTACCGGGGTTACCAAACGACCTGGTGTTCTTGTATCCGCCACCTATGTTGCTTAAAGGAGAATACGAATGAAATGCAATACTTTGATAGGTGAAAGAAAACGTCATCAGAAACATATCCTCAAATTTCAATTAAAAATGTGTATATTTATCGCTAAAACAGTTTCTGTTATCTGCGCTTCAGCCGTTATGCATATTCCGCTGGAAGCCACATGATCTTTCCACGCGTGACGTCAAATGTGCCTAGAATCCGCCATATTTCCAAAACCCAAGCACCGCAGTAGTACAACACTTACCTTCAAAACCAAAAGCGCCCCATTTGTAACATTTGGACGATCAAGAGATCTTCAATCTAGTGAAAATGAGAGCACATCTCTAATTCATAAAGACGACACAGTAGTGGAGCAGCTGTGACAGGAATATTTCCGACAGGTTGCAATTACATAAACGTTTGGGGTTTTTTTTGTTTGTTTGTTTGTTTTGTTTTGGTGGGTTTTTCGGGTTGTTTTTTGTTTCTTTGTTTGTTTAATCGTTTTGGACGAACGTGGATACATGACACGTTTTATAAAAAAGAACCTTTTCATATATTCTTTATCACGACGTTTCAGAGCGAATTCTTGCTCCTTCATCAAGTAAATGGCGTATGATAGACTAAGTTCTTTCCTGATCATCGGGTAAATGACGTTTGAGAACTAACTCTAGATCTTGTTCCTTCATGGGGTGAATGATGTATCAGGGCTATGTCCTGCTCCTTCATCCGGTGAATGCTGTTTCAGGGCTGTCTTGCTCCTTCATCCGGTGAATGCTGTTTCAGGGCTGTCTTGCTCCTTCATCCGGTGAATGCTGTTTCAGGGCTGTCTTGCTCCTTCATCCGGTGAATGCTGTTTCAGGGTTATCCTGCTCCTTCATCCGGTGAATGCTGTTTCAGGGCTGTCTTGCTCCTTCATCCGGTGAATGCTGTTTCAGGGCTGCCCTGCTCCTTCATCCGGTGAATGCTGTTTCAGGATTATCCTGCTCCTTCATCCGGTGAATGCTGTTTCAGGGCTGTCTTGCTCCTTCATCCGGTGAATGCCATTCATTCATCTCATGAAATAGCAACAATTAGCTCTGAAACGTCGTGAAACAGAACAGGAAAGAATTTTTTATCGATAAAACGTGACATGTATTCAAGTCTGTAATTATGTTCTGATAGTACTATGAGTGAAAGGGTGCTTATTAGGGGAACCGAACCCAGGTGTTTGACGTGACGAGCGAACGCTTTAACAACTGGGTTACCGCACTGCATCAATACTGTTATGAGAACCACGGTGTCATTGCCACTGAAAGCAGTTTCAGCATCAGATACTATTTTCCTGGAGTGAAAACTCTATTTAGATATCAGATAAATATACTATTTAAAGCCTACCTTCATAACTACTAATTTGATTAAGCCTAACAGAAGTAGGAGCTGAATCCACTGCGATAGAACTATGTTATAATTGTTACGTTTATTTACACAGCATATTCCAGATGGCATTGTTTACGCCAACAAATAGAAAAGCATGCATTGTTAAGTAGGATGCCACCTGCAAGGATATAAACATCATAACGCAGCTCATACAATCAAATAGGCGGCATACAATCCTCCACTCGGAAAGATTGCACAAAAGCCAAATATACACTCTTGGTAAATATTGGTAGTCTGCATGCAACCTGTGAACAAAACCTCTTGTCTTCATCGGCCGGTGGGGTAGCCTAGTGGTGAAAGAGGTGGGGTAGCCTAGTGTTTAGGCGTTCCCTCGTCACGCCGATGACCCGGGTTCGATTCTCCACATGGGTACAACATCTGAAGTCCATTTCCGATGTCCCTGCCGTGATACTTATGGAATATCGCTAAAAGCGGCGTAAAACTAACATCACTCAGTCCTGCCTTGATCATGTGATCACAGAGTGTTTCAGAAGCAATTCTACCAGCTCGAGTACCTAACAAAGCTTACTGTTGAACGAACGCCAGGATGTTGGTATTATTTGTGGTGTAACACAACACCTCGCAGCCCATCTCCAAGGTATTCGCAGCGGTTGCAAGTCTGACATTTGTAATTACGGGGCGGACTAGGGTGCTACTGCCTCCATTGTACACCAAGTTCTACAGGCTTAACCCTGTAGGTAGCAATGACTAAGAAGGCGGTTGGTTGTCCTTGGTACATATAATCTCTCTGTCTTTCATTCATGACACAGTGCAAGAATTAATTCGTCACTGGATAAATACCACTTAAAATCGTTCATGACATTGTCAAATAAATGGTTTCGTTGTGTTATGTCATGACAAAATATTACCATTTTCTAATATGAATAGTTGATTATTGGATTGTCCGATCCAGACTCGATTATTTCCAGACCGCCGCCATATTGCTGGCATATTGCTGACTACGGTGTAAAACTAAACTCACTCATTTACTAAGGTGATTACATGGTTATTGAAAACAATATTCCCTACAAAGTGGTCAATCCGTTGTGTTCACACGTAGTGAGTTGGGTTTACGCGACTTAAACCAGTTACATTTCAGTGTGTAAGGTAAATGTGGATAAAAATCCCTACATTATGCAAGTCTCTGATGTTTACCATTTCCAACTGTATCACGTTATATAAGTAGCACAAACAGTTCGCAAACATGTGTCTGAATCTGAGAGGGTGCTTTCCCCGTGTTGAGAATATGATAGAGATTTTCTCCACCCAGCTACAGACTGAAATGTCAAAGAGGATATGAGTATTGATACAAGCAGCGCATAGCCGATCACGGCGATAACGCCTGATATTACCAAGACAAAGTTCTTTATTACAATCCAGATGTATTCATAATGACACCTATATGTGATACTGTTAACATTTATGTATGATATATTCTATAAAACAGTAACATAGCTTCTTAATATCAAAGAAAGGACCGGATGAGTTCTACAGTCGTCAAAAATTGTGGCAGCGGTACCATCTGTCCGGTATACCCTAAACCTCGTCCTTTATTAGAAAGGTACTATTATTTAAACGCCTGTGGTACCAATCTGCCTTCTTATGCAGGTATTTCTATTTTGAAAATGTATACATTTATAAATTCATACTTACCAGTATCAAAGGAATACATCAATAGCCTGTGGGGAATATATGTTGACATTTTTGTGAATAGAAATCAATATATATGAGTTTATAGCAAGGCTGTTCTGCATATGTAATCAAACAGTATTACATTACGATAAACCAGATGCAATACATGAGCCACGTGATGCATCTAGGCTGATGATATCTGATATTAACAGAAGTTATGAATTGTATAATGCATTTACATTCGAGCTTAGAGAAGCATCAAAGCTAAAACAACTTTATTCGTCTACGAGCAGAACGTAGAAAATTATTTTTAAAATCGTGCTTCCATACTTCTTAATTAGTTTCATTAAGTAAACATGTTAGAATATGTTCCCGTACAAAATAACAGTTACAAATTCCACAAAAATTCTGCTTATTCTCATATAGTTCAACTAGTCCTAAGTGTCATAATGTGCATAACGAATCATTTATGTCTCTTAGTGTGAAGGTAAATGTGGTTTTGTTTTGATAAAAATTGGCATTTTGATTCCCTATCCAAGCGGGCTGTTATCACTACTACTGGTCAATAAACGAGACCCCTGTCTGATCATTCACCAACAACAGCATACCTCTCGCATTCTGACGTATGTGGTTCGATGTAAACATGTATTACTCATACTCTTGAAGCAAGACACGTAGCGTATGTTCCCTTTGGTCACTCGACCTTTCTCACTTCCCCCGCTGAAGAGCGCCCTACATTCCTAACTTCCCACGCAAAGGAGCTCAATAGGGGAGGTAACTCTAATTCCCGATTTAATGGATTAGAGTCGTAAATCACAGAAATCGATAGAAAAACTTAACTCTTTTAATGGATTGCTAATTACATGTGACAGCGTTATGTAAATTGTTAAGCGGGCATGGCCACTGTTTACGAACATTCAATTTCGGGGTTATATATAGAACGAGACCTCTCCATTACGGAGACTCATCTTTGCCAGAACGCCAGAAAATGCCACCTATATGTGAAAGCAATTGTTCGCAACTCGGTGCCAGAAGAAAACATGCTGAGTATTAAGTTCCCTCAGCCAAAGGGAAGCCCGGCTTGTATCCTCTCCGAGACAGGAGGAGTGCCTACATGCTGCCGACAGTGTGATGTTTGCTTGACTAAGGAAATTTCTATCAACACATAATAAAGGGTAGATAGAGGCGTGTCGCTGTTATAGTTACACGAATTGCATTTGGCTCTATACAAATATGAAATCAAAGCGGATTTGCGTATGATTACGCTTGATTTCAGTCTGTTTAATGTCTTTAAGGATAACAACAGAGTGAGGAATTGCAAAGATATATGTGATATTCGCCGGTCTGCGTTTCTGATTACTTTCCCGGGTAGTAACTGCAGATTAACAGCCCATGGAAATATGATAAAGTCATTACTGTAACTTCTTCATGTAGTCATAGACCATGCTATCGATCATTTACTTTGTTTTATGCTTAATATCTCTGTTGTGAAGAACAGCTGTATTTGGGTCGTTGCCAGGTCTACCATTCTTTCGGAATCAAAACTAACCCTCTTTGGGGCTTGGGGTTTGTTTTTGTGGCTTAAATTCGCATGTACAAAAATCACTGTTAACCATTTCAGCCGTTGTTTTGTGGAGTTTTTAGAAACCATTTTAATGGAACTAATAGGCATATCTTTTAAAATCTACAGTTGTTGTTTTCGATATTGAATTATTTTCCTCTGATTTTCTGTGTTAAATGTTTTGCATCTGTGTATATTGAATCTCTCTATGTTTCTAACATAGCTGTCGGTGAGTTGATACGTGGTATACTTCCCGCGTTACCATGTCTGACAGTTCATTGAAATGTCGTACTATTTGCAAATAGAAATCAAGTAGAAATCACCAATAAGCGTCACCAAATCAGAGCTTCTTGTCAGCAGTGTAAAATTAATATCAATTCACATGGAACCTATTTTCTTAAAACACGGAAACAGACATACACTGGTGAGAGTTCACATCTCTGCTGCCGTCTTAATTATCATATCATATATAAACACACATCCTTCAGATCACATCGTATCCACTCTCGGTGCAAAGACAGTGGTAAGCGTTTTGCATCCAGCGTGTACTACATAAATCGCCCCAGCCGGGCGAGGTATCAACAAGAAGGTCAGATTCATCCACACCCAGAATAGATGTCCGAGGGAAAGCTGCTTGTCTTCGTGAAAGATATCAAATACATACACACTCCCCATCCGACAACATTACATGTTACAAGACGCTAGTGAACGCAGGCACATATCATTTATTATGTCTAGCTAAGACCGTTTATCCCATCAGAAACTGTAGAATCTCAAGGTCGAAAATTGTATATTGATAATTTCTCTTCTGTTTAAATCATAAAAAAAATACTTAACCATATTTTTGCTGTATAGTCGGTCCATTTTTAGCTCAGATATTTTCTGTTCAAGTAAATATCTACTCCAAGCTTTTGTCTACGTAACTCGGTTGCTAAGGACTTATTTGGATTCGCATATTTGTTGAGTAAATCGCGCAAGCTAGCAATGGTTCTCCCCTGACGGGCCGTGTTTCCACACAGACGTTCTTACTCATCCCCGATAGGGGCGATCCCATTCCATATATGGCGCATGAACCGACTCAACATTAAAACACTGCAAAATATTAAAGAATCACGGAATAAACTTTCCCTAACCTATTTATTCATAAATCACTAATTTCTCCTGTATTAAGATTTTACTATTTCGCATTATAAAACTGGGCGAGCGCCATTAGGAAAAGGAAAAGGGGGTTTTCCTTCTTTGACTCGTGCGGGTATCATATTACATTACACGCGAGCATTCTTCCGTTCAGCGCCACCTAGCGGCCGACCAGAAATATATAAACTGTAGGTAACGGGTATTTAAGGAATTTCTTTCGGGCGTTCAAGCTAGTCTGACTCGAGTACAGTCGTCAGCTAGTACTGGTGCCGAGCAGTAGGAGGGATCGTCCGCTCCGTTTTCGTTTGTTACTTCAATAACATTTGTGTGTTTCTCATAGAAACTATAAGCCACCATGGACTACGGGGATGTATCTTCAAAGATTGTGCGTTCGGTTTCGCACCGAGCCTACAATGTCTACAGGGGCTCGTCACCCGCCACCCAGAACAGACTTGAGGTAGGAACATTAGTTTTGTGGTAACAAATGATAACACTTCACAATAATATATGTAATCAACATTGTTCTTGTTCAAATCGTTGCTTTTGAACTGAAAGTCCAGCTTCACAGTTTGGAAACTTTTCAAAATGGTTTCAAATGATGATTATACGATTAAACGTATATGGAAAACGATGTCGAACTGAAGGAAATGTCATTTGAAATGCTAATGCTTCTGTATACCTACACACATATTGTTATTGAATCAGCAAGTGGTAGAATAGGATACAGATAGCCGTGTTCGTGCGAAAAATACTTCATTTACGTCAAAAGTTTACCGAACCGTCAACCATTGGTTCTCATTCTGTTTCATGGCTAGCGAATACTTATACAACCCAAAGCTGGATTTTCTGTTCCGTTTTGAAGTTATTTCTTCATACTACTTCAGTTGTTGCAGTCTTAATCAAATAACTATTAAACTTGTTCAAAGCTCAGAGAAGTTTTAATTCCGACATTAGGTGACATTGTTATATACTTGTTTATCGTATATATGCTATATATGTGACTAAACAATTAACAAGCTTTTGGCTGTGATTTCGTATCTAACCCTTTGAATTTAATCAATTGATTAGAATCATCCGTGCAATATGTTATTGATGGGTACGCATGCACTGCATATACTGAGATGAAACTGTCCGGTAATGTACTTGGGATATTTGCTGAGCAACCTTTAAGCCGTGAAAAGTGAAAGATGGAAAAGGGCCGTGACGGTTGGGTGTGCGTCGATATATGAAAACCAGGAATACCTTTGAAAATAGGCATACGCTATTGTGGGTGAGATGGCACAGTAGAAATATTTCTAATAATTATGGTTGAAATAAAGGTCCACCAATGGAAAAGAATTGGAACTAGCACGTAAAAGGTAAAAGTAAAGACAAAATGAAAATATTTAACATTACAAGATATAGACTAAGCGGAAAACCAGATCTCGACATACTCATGATGATAGCATTGGATATACAATGACGTCATAATTCGTCTTAAAGAGGAGCGTGCAGAGTACTGCATGATTATCTTATCATTCCGCTAGACGCGGGGGGTGTGAACAGGGGGAAAGCAGGGACGGGGGTGAGGGCATCTGTTTCTGTCAACCACATGATAACACCCTCTGCAGTGGCGCGATCATATACACTGTTATCTTGGCAATGCATAGGGTGGTAGAATTCGGGTAACAGTTCTTGTTTAGAATTAACCGTATTGAATTCTAACCTGGTATTACGTAAAACATTGTCCATATCACAGAAAATATATACATTAAGGGTTTAAAATATGTGAATAAAATTGTAAGAACATTAATAGTAGTATTTTCCCGAAAATCACGGAACCTCCCAAATGACGGTCCACAGTCCTTATTACTTTCCCTTCTATCGAGTGCTTTCTGCAATACAAACGTCTAAGAGAATCAAGTCCAGAGTTACCTTGGTTTAAGGTCTGAATCAGCATCTCAGTGAAGTTCCTTTTTAAATCAAATTTAGTTAAATGTTTCTATGAAACTTGCATCTATTCGGAGACACTCTTACGATGAATGCGCTGAATTCTATAAGAAAGGAAGACGGGGCTGACATTGTTATTATTTGCTGACACAAATGGTTATAGTACTCCTCACACCAGACAAACAGTGCAGTCAGCACATTCCCCCATCATCCTGCTATGACCTGTGTCGAGGCCTCCTGTTATGGGCATCCCTGATGAGCTTCAGTAGCTAGCGGGAATTATCTATTGGTGTACCGTTACACGGCACTATAAATAGATCTTCTGCCTCCTACCTAACTTTCTCCTAGCAACGAGTGCCTACCGCCTGAGGTAATCTGACAAGGAGGTGTATGTGCTCGATTCATCATCGCCCGTACCTTTTCCAGTTCGTCTTTCCGTAATCAATTCACGGATCCGCCATATTGATTTAATAAGTGAATAATACAAAACATGAAATCAGAGAATACTTACACAAATATACTTTGTTTTATTTTTTATTGGAGAGGTAAACACTTTTCAGAATGAATAAAGGTGTTTATAGTTAGGATTACACAAACTATAGTTGAGAGTAATATCAATTAATCATATAATAAGTATGCTTCTAGAATTAACTTTACACATCCCATATGCATAACGACAGGATAAACATTCTTACATTCCCTTTTCTTCCCCATCGTGTATGAATATACTTTCAGTAAAGTGTATAAATTAACAGTATAAATTTTCAGTTTGACAATTTCCTGAATCTTGGATTAATGCAGACCAGGATTACGTTATCTATTCAGGCGGAACATGGATACACCTGCATTAAATTGGATTAAATTCAAGATGGCGGCTGGACATAGCATTGGATCGTAATGGTGGATTTCTTCATCTACCACATGCTCTGAAGATAGAAACTAGATTTATACATGGATTAGCTCATCATTCAATGGGTACTGCTGACAAAACACAAAACATATTTGTCAGTTTTATTATCGTGGAAAACAGCACCGACTGGTACCGCTAATCTTAAATGAGGGCGCTGGCAACGGCTATAAATAGACATCGTGCCTCCTTTTATGGGCCGCCTGTGTGTATCTGACTGAAGTCATCGCTTGTCTCGTCTGCGTGTACTAAGCAGACGTGAACTTATCTCAGTCGTCTGACGTAGGAAAGTTAAGATGCACTTCAAAGCGTTATCAGAATACAGAATTTGGTTTGCAGTTGCTCTTACCACCTGTTGAATAGTTGAAGCTTCTGGTGCCAAAATAGTGTTCGTTAGAATCAAGCGTCATCGAACTGAACATTACACAACGACACAGTGATTAGGCTAATGACCCTTATGATTATTCTGATAGCACCTAAGGTCACACTGATCAGATTCAAGAAGATAATGTGCCACCAAATCCTTCAAATACATTACATTATCTATAAAATTTAGGACCAGAGGAGTATCTCAAAACAGGAAATACAAAAACTGAACCCGAGTCACATAATCCAAATAAACAAAACAGAAATGAAGAATGAGTCTTTATGACATGGACTCAACAGGACAGCATTTTTTCTGTGTTCATGTAATATTTAAGTCTTGGGTCCAGCTCCCAGCACAATCATCAACACAAGGCTCAGAGCAATGACACAGTATCCCTTCAATATCGTTTGTTTGTTTGTTAAACGCCGCACTTAGACATAATAACGCTAAATAGAGACTCCCATCTATACATATTGCACTGTTGATTGGTCTCGTAATTACGTGAAAATTATTTTGCTTTTTTCTATTTATTTTTACTCAGCACTTTCTTTTCATGTTTGTTTTCTAAAAGTAACACATTTATGAAAATATACGAAATTCAGGTGTTTCATCGACAACCAACCCATTTTACATGTTACAATCTGCATACTCGTTTGCTTGCATATGATACTATGTTCATTATAATGTACTTAATTTCTTTACTAATAACTGTTAATGCATTATAATGTTCGTCTCTCTAGAAAACTGAAAACCTTGTTTGAATGTGAAAACAAAATATTCAGAGGATGCAAAATTGCGAATATCGTAGGAGACTATTTAAGGTATCTAATCTCTGATACCATGAACACAAATGCTATGGAAAGTATTTACTGTAATAATAGATTCATTTTATTGTCAGTGGATTACACGAAATAATGTCCACGCTGCTACTTATCAGTAGTCACACGCGGAGGGGCGGTGGGATAGCCTAGCGGTCACCAGGCTTACTCACGCCGAAGACCGGGTTCGATTCTCCACATGGGTACAGTGTGTGAAGCCCATTTCTGGTGTCCCCCGACGTGATATTATTGGATTGCTGCTAAAAGAGGCGTGAACACAAACTTACTCGTATGAGGCTCCCAGGCACCGGATACACCTGTCTGCGTGTCAGTTGAAACAAGGTTTTGTGTTTTGGATGTTTGTAGTGCAGCAGCCTTGGCCATCACTGAGGTTTAGCTCTAGCTGTCCAACTCTTGCACTAACTCCAACAATGGCTTTGCTCTCAGGTTGTTAACGAATCACGTGTCCACAATACCCAACGACAGTTTGCCCAAGATGAAGAACATAGGTTTCAGGTACTGTGTAAGTGGAACGAGTGGCCCTCTTTCTCCCTTTACAGTTAGCTCCCTTTAGGGATGTTTGCTGTGACCAACCAAAGACCGCTTTACAAAGTTGATAGGGCCGGATTCATCCAGAATTGAATTTTCATTGCGAAAATACAATAACTGGCTAGTTGACGTCATACTCTTGAATCCTTCTCTTTTACTTTCTAAATATATTCAAACTTTCTCCATTTCTGATCTCATCCTCGGCCACGATGTTTCGGTAGGTGTGACTCACCACGTACAATGTTTCCCTTGCACCGCAACCCGTTTTAATTCCTCCACGAAATGTACGAACGATGAACAGTTTATCTCCTCAATGAAAAGCTCCTCTAAATCCCAACAACGACATTTTTCCATACCGCAGAAGCTTTCTGTTGTTTGAATTTGTAGTTTATAGTTCGTAGCATGACGTATAACCATTTACCCATAAAACACATTTTAGAATGTGTATTCGTATATTGCATGCATTGTTTAATTCTTTTCTGTATGGTATACAACCAGATTAAGCTTTGTAGTTTGTATGAAATCGCTCCGTTTTAAAGATTCTGTTTTGAAATGCAAAAGTTTCACTTCCTTTTTATATCCATTTCCATGTTTTATTACTTTTTATTTGCCAACGTGTATGGTTTTAAGTATTTCGCACGAATGATGTAAAATCATCATTTTAAAACAATTTCGTGTTTCAATGAATTATGCTTCCTGTTGCCAGGCACGCATCAGAGAGCTGGAGGATTCCCTTGATATCGAGAGAGATTGCCGAGTCCGAGTAAGTACCACTGACTTCATCAACACTTTCCTTTTCGATTCTTCAGGACTAGATATACTTAAACAAGATTGTTATAACTTGTGGTCATGAAAATAACTCGTACATATTATCAACCTTATACGCTTTCTCTATCTCTATGTGTGTGTGTGTGTGTGTGTGGCTGTCTGTCTGTGTAAAGAATAAACAAAAGGTTATCCAACTGAAAATATGATAAGTGATAAACAGTGTATGTGTATTTTTTTAATATACAATAGACTTTCACGATCATTGTGATGTACTTAAAAAGAAAGAAAACAAATATTGACATCGTTATGAAACCTGTAATAAAATGCAAACAAACTCACGCACATTAAATCCGCCTATAATATCTGTCGTTTTCACCCCAACACAGGCTGAGAAGAACTTGGCTGAGATCACGTTCCAGTATGACCAGATAGCTGACAGACTGGAAGAGCAGGGAGGAGTTACTGTCCAACAGGTCAGTGCCCGTGGCCAATAGCTGTCCATATCTCCCACCAAGACCCGCAGGATTCCTTCCTGTAGTCTTAGCCATTGGTCACGACAAAAATGTATCATTTAGATACTAGATATTGTTGGTGGTATTTACGTGTTATTAATTCTCTTTCTTATGAGACATTTGGGAGTATATACATTTGGCGTTATTCCTTATTCATATTACTGAAAGCCAGAGAATATTCAGACGTTATTTGTCATTATTTTATAATTCTGAAGAGAGCAGTTCACATTTGTTAGTGTTCCTCTTCTCTTATATTTTCATTTAGTGTGTGTGTAATGTAAGGTAATTTATAAATAGTTACAACAAAACCTTGCTTATAGACATGCTAGAGACGTTTCAGTTTACACGGTCTTTGAATGTCATCAATTTTCATCTTGATCAACGACGTTTATCAACAGCATGCGGTTATTCTAACACTATTAAATGCGGCTTCTTGCAGATCGAGATCAACAAGAAGCGTGAATCTGAGTTGAACAAGGTACGAAAGGACCTGGAGCTTGCTGTGATCTCTCACGAATCAGCAGAGGCCAGCCTTAGGAAGAGGAACCAAGAGACGATCAACGACCTTACTGACCAACTCGAGTACATGACTAAGCAGAAGAACAGGTCAGTAGATCCCTACAGTTAGTACAATGTAATTGTGATATTGTAGATGAAGCGGCTTAAATCCACTGGGTGATCAAGTGACATGACTTAGATTCCTAAGACACTTGATGTTCCTCCAAATGTACTCCGATGACACTGGACGTTTCTCCAAATGTCAATAATGTCATAGTTCCACTCATAATTACAGGCGACTGAAATAGGTTTGGATTGTTGTTTAGTGTAGTTCACAATACGTAATTATATTTGTTCTTCTCGTGACGAGGAAGCATTAGGTTGTACTGGTACAAGTTTCATTCCATTATTTGCTTTCCAGAACCGAGAAGGAGAAGCACCAGCTTATCATCGAAATCGACACCCTTCAGGGATTGAACGACTCCCTTGCCAAGGCCAAGGTATGAAGACATTCCTCCCCACAGTAAAACTTTGATGACATGGATTGATTAAATTTTAACTGTATGGCATCTTTTTCAAAAGGATTGAATAACATCACTTTGATTTTCTTGTACAATATGAGACATCGCGGTAGCCCATTGGTTAAAACGTTTGCTCGTCACTTGGATGACTCGAGTTCGATTCCCCTCATGGGTTCAGAGTGTAAGGAAGTTACGTGAAATGGCCGGAATATTGCTGAAATTGGCATAAAACCATACTCAGTTATTCAGTCTACTAGGGATAACAGATTCCATCGTCTACATCATTCTTTTTTACTGATATTACCATACGTAAGAACGTAAGGCGTGTAGACTCGCATTTAATGCACTTGAAATGAATGTCATTTACCAACCCGTTGCACAAATAAACTTTACCATTCACCAGAGTTCTGCCGAGAGCCGTGCCGAAGGTCTCCAGGGATCCGTGGACCGACTTAAGCTCCAAGTTGATGACTTGACCCGTCAGCTGACCGACGCCAACAGTGCCAAGGCTCGTCTTACACAGGAGAATTTCGATCTGCAGCACCAAGTGCAGGAACTGGACAGTGCCAACGCCGCTCTCGCCAAGGCCAAGTCTCAGCTTCAAGCTTCAAATGATGACCTCAAGAGACAGCTTGATGACGAGAGCAGGGTAAGAGTGAATTCCTGGTTGGGGCCCTGCCATTTGACAGGCTTCTTCGAAATTTCATCTTGATAATAATCTATGGCTTCGTCGAAATACAGGACTATACTTTCCTCATTCGCAAGGCGGTTTATTGTCTCACGTGTGGATGTATAACCAGTGTTTTTGGAATCCTTGAAAATTCGTGATACTAGCTACTTTCCAATGTCATTTCGGATGTATATCCTTGTTGTAATTGCTGCGCAATGGTTCTCGAATTCTCGGAAGAACACCTCAAACGAATCCCTCTTTGTTCACAGCAAAGACAGAACCTGCAGGTGCAGTTCACTCAGCTCCAGAGCGACTACGACAACTTGAATGCCCGTTACGAAGAGGAATCCGAAGCTGCCTCTACCCTCCGCACACAGCTGAGCAAGGTCAACGCCGAATTCGCCGCTCTCAAGGCTAGGTTCGAGAAGGAACTGATGGCCAAGACCGAAGAGTTGGAAGAGCTCAGGCGCAGACTCAACACCAGGATCGCTCAGCTTGAGGATGAGTGCGAGGGACTTCGCGCCAGGAACAACAACCTGGAGAAGACCAAAGCTAAACTCACTGTTGAAATCAAAGAACTCACCGTTGAACTTGAAAATGTAAGTGATGATGTAGACGAATATGGCGAATTAATCTTAACTTTTGAGTAAGTTAATAACGAAATATAACCTTGAATGACTTTTAGTTTCCTCCTATCGATGTTAGTTGAGTACTTGTATTGCCATGAGTCCGGTTAGCCCTGACTGGTCCCATGTAGTGAATAAAGTCTAAGACTAGCGTCACGTCCGGTATTCCTCCGATTCGGCTGACAGAGGGTGACATAATTCAGATAGTATGCTGTTGTGTCCAAGAATTAGATTTGTAAGGCGTCCACATGAACGCAGTATCATGTATCATTCTTTCCTTTGTTTTAGACTCAAATCATTGTCCAAGATCTCACTAAGAGGAACCGTGCCCTGGAGAATGAGAACGCAGCGCTCCAGAGACGTGTCGATGAGCTTGGAGCTGAAGTTACCGCTCTCAGAGCTGAGAAGGCCAATCTGGAGGCTGAAGTTCATAGACTCAAAGTTGCCAACGCCGAGCTTACCGAGCGCAATGACAACCTTCAGAGAGAGAACAAGAACCTTTCCGGTGCGTTAGTCATGGCTGTATTTCAGTAGTTCGATAACTGTTCATGCAATCGTGTGTAGCTGAATCAAATTATAAATTTTGGAGACATTTTTCACATGATTCCTGTCCAAAACAATTAGGCAATATCCTGCTAGTACTGAAACATACAGATAGCACAAATAAGATGGTGAACAACACACGTCCACACGGCACCTTTTGAAAACGCTCTCACTACAACGCTTATCACCGACCTCACTTCCGGTAAAAGCGAAGGTTTACATATATATGATTATTTTCCAGATCAACTCCGCGAGGTCACGCTTGCTCTGAAGGATGCCAACCGCGAGCTGAACGAACTTCGCCAGATCCGTGCTCAGCTGGAGATGGAACGCGATTCCCTTGCCAGCCAACTCCGCGATACCGAAGAGGCGCTCAGAGATGCCGAGGGCAAACTTGCCGCCGCCCAGGCCGCTCTTAACCAGCTCCGCATCGACATGGAGAACAGACTCAGAGAAAAGGATGAGGAGATCGACAACATCAGGTGCGAGAGCTGTATGCCTTTGAGAGAGTTATCTCCCTTTGTGGAATCAATTTCATCTCATCGATGAGATTATAATACCGTCCATAATATTTGGCATACAACTACCAGCGTGTAGAAATGCTTTGAATGGATTGAACTATTCCAGTATTTTCGAATTTCACTATTACATATGGATCATATTTTTTTCGCAAACTTCAACGAAAAACAATATGAATGTATCCTTCTCGAAACAAATCACAAAATGTTCAACGAACTGTACAAAATTACACAGGTTTAGTTCTTGTCGAAATTTCTACTGCTAACCAAACAAACCTTCTGTGACGGGTCCAAATTACCTTACCCGGATACCCGTTTTGTTAATTCATGACATATACTTTGCAAGAAATGGCAATAGATCTCTTCTTCACCTCGGAGGCTAAAATTTCGAGTTTTTCAATATCCCAAACACGTATTAGATTGAAAAGATATAACTGTAACTTATGGCTAAGTACAACTTATATAACCAGGAAAGAATAACACAGTACATTGTATAATCAATTAGTCACATGAACATAACGGGTCCGGGTAGCGAGACCCGAGTCCAACCCAATAACCACCCGTTCCGAGTATCCGGGTTACCTGTCCCAGCCTATGAACTACCAGCAGTTCCTAGAACAGTATACATGTAGTTGCGCATTAAATGATATTTACGGGCTGAAACGAGATACATTTGGCTTTTGTAGAGAAAACTACCATATTCGCGATGTCATGGGTTCTGGTATTTAAAGGTGTTAAAGGTTTGTTTGTTGAGTTATTTCTCAGTTTCGGCAAAACATCCCCTCTGGAAATACGCTGCAAAAACGAATTTGTGTAGGATACGATATTCTTCTATCGGTTCTTTGATAGTAGGCGAACATCTGTATCGTTCTATCCATTGGTGTATCAAGGCGTTTGTGCATTCCTACAGTCTAACTGTTCCTACATGATCAAATTCTAACACAGTCGGAGACAGGTGGTGGTTACCTTCTGGTCCTGGACGGTTGTTTCTAGAATTCCTTTACGTCATTGCTAGAGATTCTGGTACCAAACATCTGCTGTAGGCTCTTTAGATTGCCCTCTGGTATTTGTCCCTCGCCGCGTTTTTGTTCTGTAACTGTAATGCTCTGCTAAAACAGGGATTAGTCTCTTCGCTGATTTGTTTGTTTCGGATTGAAGCAGAAATACCTTTCGGATTAAACCAGCGATTGACTTGTGTCATAATGGATATGCGCCAGGAAATTCTTGACATAAGCGAAAAGGAAATGATGTAAGATTAATAATGTGATATTTGTATTGACCTTCTGTCGATTTCAAGGTGATCGTGTTGGTGGTGGTTTGATATTGCTGAGGACATTGTCCAAACCCGATGCCATGACCTTCTCCGCGCTTGAAGCAATTGTATCTGATTTTAACTGTGATAATATACCCCAATCATAGATAGAATTAACATTTTGAGTTTGGCAGGTTGTTTTTGTTTTGACCAAGTAATAAGAGATTCACACAGAGCGTATACCAATTTGTCAACTGATTAAGTCCTGATGTAGAAATGCAAGCACAGGTGTAACTCAGCTCGTATGTTGTGTGGCTTTGATTGATTTCAGGTTAATGACTTGAATATCTTTCCACACTGAGTCATCCTTCACATTTGCATGACTGTTCAAAGTTATATGTATAGATTACGTATTTTAGATACTGCTGTATATTTTTACATCTTGGAACGAAAACGTTTCACCACTCACGTTTATGGCCCGCAACACCCTAATGGCACTTTTTGAGAACCATCTGCTGCTACTTTTTCACCGACCTCACTTCTGGTACGGCCATCATTGACGTTCACCTTTCGACTGTCACAGGAGAAGCAGTGCCCGTGCCATTGAGGAGCTCCAGCGTACCCTCATCGAGGTTGAGACCCGCTACAAGACCGAGATTTCCCGCATCAAGAAGAAGTACGAGACCGACATCAGGGAGCTTGAGGGAGCTCTGGACAACGCCAACAAGGCCAATGCTGAATATCTTAAACAGATCCGCGCCCTGCAGCTCAGAGTCAAGGTAGGATTCAAGTGCCTTCCTCTTTGTTTCTCAGACTAATAAATGTTATTTGAAATTATCGACATCATTAAGTGTTCTACGAGCAGTTTAGAAATCACCCACTAAATTAGAGTAATGACAACACTTGAAACGATTTATCTCCTAATGTCCTCACCTAGTCACAAAATTAATCATCCAATCACGCATCACTATTGAGCATGTCTTTGTGATATGCAGGAGCTGGAGGTTCTTCTCGAGGAAGAGCGCCGCCTGGCCGATGACCTCCGTGGCCAACTGTCCGTATCCGAGAGGAAACGTATTGCCCTTCAACAGGAGGTTGACGATGTCAGATCTCTGCTGGAAGCTGTGAGTATCTTGGCATAATACGTTCACAAAAGCACTATGAATCGTGTTTAAAAACAGCTGATCACGTCTTTGTTTTCCTGCTGAGACACACGGGATTAGATGAAAGGAAATAGTGGAGACATATGTGTACCAACTGTCTCAATCGTAACATTCAGAAATTATTTGACTTAATGCTCTAAAAATTCTAGGACTGCAGCAATTCAGTTCGATTCATCGAAAATCGAATCTGACACCGCCGTTTCGATTATTCTATAACCATTATCACTATTTCGATTCGATATTTGAGCACTAAAAAGGCTAAACTTAATTGGTTGAGGCTGGGCTAATTATCCAAAGAGAACTGTTGTAAGTAGACATATATCGCACAGTTTGCAATGGATTTCACGCTAAAAATGCCGAGTTAATGAAATCTGATGTTTTTACTTCATGAAGAATCTAAATTAAAATGATCAAATCGAGAGCCCAGTATCAAAAATCGAATCGAATCGAGATCTGAGTGAATCGTTGCAAACCTAATAAATTCATTTGTCTGAGCTTTGTTTCTGATTGTTAATAATGCATGAACTCAACCATTTAAATCGGAAACCATTGTTAACCTGACAATCATAATTCAGTTGTTGGAACTATTACTAGTCTGTATAACATATCATTTCTCCCAGGCCGAGAGAGCCCGTAAGAATGCCGAGAACGAGCTTGGTGACGCCAACGCTCGCCTGTCCGAGCTCCAGATCCAGGTGACCTCCCTCACCAACGACAAGCGCCGCATGGAGGCCGACATCTCCGCCATGCAGTCCGACCTGGAGGATGCCATCAACGCCCAAAGAGCCGCCGAGGAGAGAGCCGACAGACTCTCCAACGAGAACGTTCGTCTGGCTGATGAGCTGAAACAGGAACAGGAGAACTACAAGAACGCCGAGAGCCTCCGCAAGCAGCTGGAGATCGAGATCCGCGAGATCACTGTCCGTCTGGAGGAGGCTGAAGCATTTGCCACACGTGAAGGCAAGAGGATGGTTGCTAAGCTCCAGGCCAGGGTGAGTACTAGATGCCACGGTGTTCACAGCGTTCTGTAAGCCTCCACTTCGTGTACAGCGAGCCTCTTGGCATTGTGCTGCAACGGGGAAAGACTTCTGTCCCTAAAATGCCAATTTGTACAAACGTCTGAATGATTAGAGCGGGTGCAAGAAATATACCATTAATCAATTAGGACCTGTAGTATTTGTGTATACATAGCAATGCTGAAATCATGGTATATTTGATATTACAGATCAGGGACCTTGAGGCCGAGCTTGAGGCTGAACAGAGACGCGTGAGGGAGGCATTCGCCACCAGCAGGAAACTGGAACGCCAGCTGAAGGAGCTCCAGATGCAGACTGATGATGACCGCAGGATACTCGCCGAGACCATGAGCATCAACGATCAGTTATCTATGAAGGTCAAGGCATACAAACGCCAGGTCGAGGAAGCCGTAAGTACAAACATGCTATGTATGAAGAATCATTTATGCAGTAACAGCTGATGCTTTCTTACCAAGAGGGGTTGGTGGGGTAGCCAAGTGGCTAGAGCGTCCGCTTGTCCAAAGAAGACCCGGTTTCTCACGTGGGTATAATGTACGAAGCCTATTTCTCATGACTTCGACGAAATAATGCTTGAAATTGCTAAAAGCGATGTAAACCCAACACAATCACTCACTCAGTCCAGTGACGTAACATATGCATTCTCTGGTCTTACAGGAGGATGTCGCCAACCTCACAATGAATAAGTACCGCAAAGCTCAGCAGCTGATCGAGGAGGCGGACCACAGAGCCGATACCGCTGAGAAGAACCTTGTCGCCGTTAGACGGTCACGCTCCATGTCTGTTACAAGGGATGTCAAAGTCGTCAGAATATAAACGGTAGGCTTCGCCATAATGATTGTTTCCTAGAGAGACGGTCATAGGTGATATTCAGTGCTCACACTATGGTCGTGACAGCTGTGTTCGCCTCTGTGAAAGTTGAGTAGCGCGATAAAAGCTGTATTTAAAAAACAATAAAAGCATGTTGGATTCAGCCAACACCCACTGTTTCGAGTCGGTTTAGGATCTTTGTTTACATATATACATTTATCTGGGTTCATTTTAAGTCATTTACAATTCTCGTGTGTTTTTTTTTCAAACCCTGCCTGAGCCTGAAGGACACTGTTGTTGGCCCTACTTTTCGCTTTTTTCTTCCGTTTTTCCCTTAAAATATTGCTAGAATTAAGATAAATGTGGCGTAAAATATAATTCAGTCACATGATGAATACTATTACACGCGCAACGATAGTATTGTCTTGTTGAGGGGGATTTATTTACATGTACTGTTCCTGACACATTTTCGTTTCGTTTCAGGATCCGTCAAAACTACCTTAGTAGATGACGTCAATTGTACAAAGTTACTCGCAACCCCGTCCTTCTATCTGTGTAAATTTCTTTGGTCTTTATGGCAACGCGTTGAGTTTTGCAAGCAACCATGCGTTTATGTTGCATGTGTCTGGACTTTACATAGAAGGGACAATACGTTGTCATGGAAATATATTCCTCGCCAAGGTTACTGAAGCTCGGCACGGCAGAGGGCTCTAAGAGACGTGACGTCACGGCAACATCCTCGACAGATGAAACCCACCTTCTGGGCAAATTGAAACCACGTGCGGACTGGTTTACGCGACTAATTTGCATTTTGCAATGCAGATAATGACACGTGAACATTTTGCACGTGACAGTATCCACTCGTCAACACTGCCAATTTGTGATGTACTTCCTCAAACATTTCAAGTTTCTTAGGACTCTTCTGAAGACCACGTGACCCTCTGATACGGCTGAAAATATTTGATCTTCTACATTGTAATATTCTTTCAAGTGCAATATTAGTTATTTAAACTTTTATATGTTATAAAGATTCATTGTGATATTTATTGAAAATGTGAGAAAAAGAAACAATTAAATATTTTTTCTCAGGATATCGTTTCAGAATAATGCGGAGATTTCTAAAGAATAACGTTAATTCGATTGGACTGTTAAGCTCTTGTACGCATGCACGTGCTGCTGCAATGGTACATCCTGATTGGCTTCATCGCCAGACAACAACCAATCAATATGTGGCTACGAGATTCATATAGCCAATAAGTACAAATACGATCATCTCACAGTGTATTTCGATTATTTTCTTGTTTTTTGTTTTTATTTGATGACAAGACAGTTGTAACATACATGTTAGTCGGATGACTCGTTTTGATATTGTGGCTTGTCTAAAACAGCCAAAAACATTGAAATTTCTATACATGTGTATGAACTATTCGCATCGTCAAATAAACGATCATTGCAGCTTTGCTAACAGTGAATTTCGTCTGTGTTTGTTCATAGTGTACCATAATACGTCGCCATTCATACCTTTGCCCAAGGAAGTCACTAAGGGCAATGATATCCCGGTGCGGGTTTGAATCCCAGATTCGGATTACCTGTGATTAAGGGTTATTGTTTAACATGTAGTAACATTACACTGAACATTACCGAAAGAAAATGCAAGCCCGTTTTGCAGATGACACATTGTTTAGATGAATTAAAAGAAACCATGTATTTAAGAGGTAAAGTTGTCACAACATTATCGATTCACATTTACACATTGTTCCGTGATATTTCGCAATTTGCAACCACAACACAGCATTACAATACCAAAGTTTGGAATGCGAACCCGGACGATATTTGTGTGGCTTTCTAAAGGTGAGGTGAAATGAAATGGGGTTCAACGTCGTTACGTCGAATACTTCGCCCATATGACAATGTACATGCGTGTGGATGTGTGGCTGCTTATACAGGCCCTGACTTCACTGGTTTCATAGTGCGAGCTCAGATACCATGCCGCTGCGGAGCATGAAGACTACACCACACCACGAAGGCGATATGGCTTTTCACGACAGCTTGTTTGTCTGAATTTGTGAGGGAGGGAGTTCAGTTCACGCAGCTTTGAACATTTAAATGACACCATGTACCTCACTGTGGCATGTGGCGCCAAAGATTCCTGGTACGGCAAAGGTCACACCAAAGGCATGTTACCCTGCATACCTATAACATATTCTGATGAGGTCAAGGGAAAGTGAAGGCTCATAATCAGGGATAATCAGCCATTCACAGCCAAGTTGAGGAGACTGTGCGACTAAGTGTGGACTATATGTGGAGACCTCACCGACACGTTCTTACATATGAGCATTAAAGGCACAATGTCTCACATTTTCGACTATATTTTGGCTTATACTGCACATACTGGGGGCCTATGCACTTTTTTTGTGACGCAATAAATGACTTATTATCCCTTACGACTTGCCTGAACTCTATCATTGAAACTTCGTGGCGAAAAACTTCCAGACAAATAACATTCGCTATATCTGGAATGGAAACGATTGCTCTGTTCATCGAAAACTGTCACACGCGGTGTTGCCGAACTGGTCTCAATCACAAGTTACGTCAGACTTTGACAAACGTTAAGTGCGCATCAAAGGACATAACTGTGGGATTCACTTGAAATAACGTTTGGTCGGTAGAGGGAGCGAGAGTCAATTAATTTAATGCAACGTTGAGTTATCTCCCTCATTAATTTAGAATTGTAATCTAAATGCTAAATTGATTTTTTAAAAACTAAAAACACATGGAAGTTTAACTGAAGGCTGAAAGTATTATTGAGAGAAATGGATTACGAATTTTCAAAGAAACGTTGCGTTACATTGTGCCTTTAAGCGTCATATGTTATAGCTCTTGAAACGAATGTTTAATACACCAAAACGTTTCGTCTGAGGTTTCAAGAGTAATTTTTATCTCAAGTTGTTTTAAAGTTGTATTTGGGTATGTGAGAGTGAGTGAGTGAGAGTAGTTTTACATGACACGCAACACTATTCCAGCTATATGGCGGCGGTCCTTAAATAATCGAGTCTGGTCCATACAATCCAGAGATCAATAACATGAGCCCCAATCTACTCAGTTGGGATACAAAGACGAGTCAACTAAGTCTGCTAACCTGACCACCCAATCCTGATCGTCGTCTCTTGCGACAAGCATGGGTTATTGAAGATAAATTCTCACACAGATCTGAGCTTGTTCAAAAATTCTCTCCAACACCGATAAAAGTGGTATGGTGTGTACAGAACTAGTGCGGTTCAAAATTAAGGTGGGACTTGGTTAAATAGTTGAATGATACGTCGATGTGTTTCATGCATTTTCACACAAAACCTAATTTTCAGAAAATAGTGGGGCAAATAATCAGACATGGATGATTCTCCAGTGTTTCTCGGTGTGTATCACGCATATGTCATAGGTTACTTCAAACTGAATTTGGGTTCAAAGTCATTTTGAATATGCCATGATCAATGAGTATAGGGTGGGGAGTTTCTGATGACTTTCAGTATATTTGTTAACTCCGCAAAGCAGAACGTTAATGAGTATCTGAAATTGATATGTATCGATGGAGACCCTGTATGTTGAGGAATTAACGAAGAGGATACAAATTGTCAAGGTTTAAATTGTACTTTAATATCATCTTATCAAGTAGACTTTTCCACAGTTAGATCTCCAAGAAATATTCCCAGGCGTTAACTCAGCAGCATCCAGCGTACTGTTACACAATTAAATTAACAAGAATGTCTTTCTCACTCAGGATGACCAATTATTCCAAACCTATCCCATTTCTCACACAATAACTAACGACTGGATGCGAGTTCTTGGTTACTTGCTATTCTTGCGTCCACAGTGTTAATTAAAAGATTTGTAGTGGTCGGTGCTTGTACATAACGTTACATAGCATTTGCAGGTTGTATGTCACCCAAAGGTGACTATCCTTAACGTCATCCAATGATGACCAGCTTCAGCTTCACTCAAAGAAGACCGTCATTAACATCAACCAACGATGATGATGACCATCAATAACGATGACCATCTGTACCTTCACCCCACGATGACCATCAATAACGATGACCATCTGTACCTTCACCCCACGATGACCATCAATAACGATGACTATCATTAACGATGACCATCTGTACCTTCACCCCACGATGACCATCAATAACGATGACCATCTGTACCTTCACCCCACGATGACCATCAATAACGATGACCATCTGTACCTTCACCCCACGATGACCATCAATAACGATGACTATCATTAACGATGACCATCTGTACCTTCACCCCACGATGACTATCAATAACGATGACCATCTGTACCTTCACCCCACGATGACTATCAATAACGATGACCATCTGTACCTTTACCCCACGATGACCATCAATAACGATGACCATCTGTACCTTCACCCCACGATGACCATCAATAACGATGACCATCTGTACCTTCACCCCACGATGACCATCAATAACGATGACCATCTGTACCTTCACCCCACGATGACCATCAATAACGATGACCATCTGTACCTTCACCCCACGAGGACTATCATTAACGAAGACCATCTGTACCTTCACCCCACGATGACTATCATTAACGAAGACCATCCTTAACGTCTTCAAACGATGACTATCAGTAATGATAACCATTCATAACCTATGATAACCATCATTAACGACACACAATGATGATCATCAGTAATGGCAACCAACCATGACCATTCTTCACTTCACCCAACGATGGCCATCACTAGCATCAACCAACAATGCTCATCATTAACTATCACCAACCTTAACTTGATCCAATGATGACCATCATTGACAATGAATATCCTTAATGCCAACCAACGATGACTATTATTAACGTGACTCAATGATGATCATTATCACCATGGCCATCACTAACGTCACCCAATGATGAACATCATTAACGTCACCTAATGATGACCAGCATTAACGTCACCTAATGATGACCAGCATTAACGTCACCTAATGATGACATCATTAACTTCACCTAATGATGACTATCATTAATGTCAACCAACCACGGACTTTGATAACTTCACCCAACTGTCACCATCCTTACTTCACCCAACAATGATCATTCTTAACTTCCTCCAATGATGACCATCTTAAATCATCTGTCAACAATGACCATCCTTAACTTGAGTTAGTTGTTCTTCTAAACACAGGTAATTTTGAAAAAAACTCCCGTTGTAGATATCGCCGTTTCATGAGTTTACAATGTTATTACAATGTATTTAAACATTGTGTAATAACATCATGAGACATTTATGACGTCATAGTGGTTTACAGTGATGATGCCACAATGCTAATACCTCTGTCACTGCAGTATGTGACCCTGTTTGACTCTCAGAAAGTTGTCATTACAGAATACTAAACTCACTTCCATGAAACATCATTTTCATAAAACTTGCGAAAGATTTAGTATCTTTCTCTTGCTTGATACCAAATCATTTATTAATCATTTTAATAAAAATGGTATTAAATATAAACAGGGGGTCATTTAGTATCCTCAAATCTCCAGCAATATTCCAGCTGCATCATGGGGGTGTAAACCAGAAATGGAATTCATATTATCAAAGGGGAAAGGACTGTTTGAATTAGGCTATCAGTCTGCCCTTTCTTGATAGAAAAATACACAACACAGAACAAACCATACACATAACAAAACAAAACAGTTTAATCAATCACTATCCTCTTCCTCCTCATCACTGTCATCATCATCGTCATCGTCATCGTCATCAGTGTCAGTATCACCAACATTGTCTTTTTTATCATCATCCATCAAACCAGAGAAAAAATTGTCCTGTTTAGAGGAGTTTAAGCGTTTATTCTTGTTGGATTTCTTCGCCTTCTTCCTTTCATTAAAAATTATTTTTTCAAGTCCTTCAATGTTCCAGAACTTGACCTTCTGGTCATGTGAGCAGCTAGCAAGCAAGGTTTTGTCATGTGACAGGCACAATCCTTCCACTGGAAAATTCTCATGCTCTCCGACAACGCCCACAAAGCGATTTGGCAGAATATTCACCGCCCTGAGGGTAAGAATGTTTCAGAAGTGTTGAAGAATTCAGTTTCCCTATTTACTTACAAGGCTAGCTTAATTGTATCTTATAACTGTACGATAAAAACAACTGAAAAACTGGTGGTTTAAACCACAGGTGTATTATACAGAATTTATGTCTGAAGTAAACTAGGGTCGTAACAGACTTAAAGAAACCACTAGTTTTGGGAGGGTATACCCAGAGTTTGTTATACACAGTTTCAGTTAAATATACAGCAAGTGCCCACACCAATATCTCTCAGTTATTTAGAACTGTGTTCATTATGAACAAATTTTACTGTATTTTAATGAGAGTACATTAACTGCTGACAATTTGGTTTTCATTTCTAGGCATATTAACAGTGAGACAGAAGAAGAAATACATTTGACTTTGATTAAAAAAAACATTATTAAATTTAGAAACTCATCTCAACATGCTGTACCTGGCAATACCAGCTCTATAACCTTACATCACATACTGTACCTGATAATGCTGTCTATAGAACCAGTATATGATATATTGTTCCTGATAATGCCGTATATAGAACCAGTGCATAACATACCGTACCTGATAAAGACGTCTATAGAAACAGTGTATAATATACCATACCTGATAATGCCATCTCTAGAAAGAGTGTGTATTATACCGTACCTGAAAATGCTGTCTATAGAACCAATACGTAACATACAATACCTGATAATGCCGTCTATAGAACCAGTGCATAATGCAATATTCTGAACAAAATTGATATTATATATTTCTTCTTTTTATACCATACCTGATAATGCCGTCTATAGAACCAGTACACACAATATCCCTGGAGATGGGCACCATACAGTCAACAGACATGGGATGTCCGGGGAATCGGTCACTAATGTTGCCCCACTCCCCCCAGTTGAAGATATTCAGGACACCCTCCCCAGTACCGCACACCACCTTCTTCTCCCCCTGAAACAGACACACCCTCAATACAGGTACACTACAAGGTGCAGTACAATTCCCACCTGCAGAGAATATTTAATTCAAATCGTTACTTATTATTTCTGTGAATATGAAATCCCAACCTTCACATTCAACAAGCTATGAACAAGCTATGATACTGACTGCACATAGTACATGTATACACTCAAGATTTCTGACAAATTGGGACAGGACAGTTGAATTAGAGAAATGATTCATGTTTTTGGAAATGTCATTGCATGACTGGAAGATTTTCTTGTTGCTGATCAATATTCCAGCAATATTACAGCCATATGGTCTGTAAAACCTGAGCTTGGACCAGACAATCCAGTGATTATCACAATTATTATCAATCTACACAACTGTGATACAATGTTATGTGTCAACCAAGTCAGCAAGCCAGACCACCTCATATTACAGCTATATGGTGTGTAAAACCTGAGCTTGGACCAGACAATCCAGTGATTATCACAATTATTATCAATCTACACAACTGTGATACAATGTTATGTGTCAACCAAGTCAGCAAGCCAGACCACCTCATATTACAGCTATATGGTGTGTAAAACCTGAGCTTGGACCAGACAATCCAGTGATTATCACAATTATTATCAATCTACACAACTGTGATACAATGTTATGTGTCAACCAAGTCAGCATGCCAGACCACCTCATCTCATCAGTCGACTCTTACAACAAGCTTTGGTTGATGAGGATCAATTCTGATTCTATCTCCACAGGTTCATGCCCTGCTGAAACAAGTTGGAAGTGCTACGCCAGTGGATCAGTCTGCAATCCAAATATCTGTGAATGTACCTTCATTGCTGCCAAACTAAGAAACTCTGAATCAAAAAGTTCCGATTGCAGATCCATTCTCTTCCTACGTATGTTGAACGCTGACAATGTACCATCGCCACTGCAATAAAGAGAGAGACGCATTAGACAAAAGCAAGTGAATCCAACGGTTTAACAGTGGACTGGCCTGTGTTTCATCTAAACCGGCATGATGAAGGTCTGTCTGGAGGAAACCATCGCATGATGCAGGTATTATTTGTTTAAACACACAACCATGGGAATGGTGCTGCCAACCAAATAGTGGGTGGGTGGGTGGGTGAGTGGGTGAGTGGGTGAGTGGGTGAGTGGGTGAGTGAGTGAGTGAGTGAGTGAGTGAGTGAGTGAGTGAGTGAGTGAGTGAGTGAGTGAGTGAGTGAGTTAGTTTAGTTTTACGCCGCAGTCAGCAATATTCCAGCTATATGGCAGCGGTCTGTAAATTATCGAGTCTGGACCAGACAATACAGTGATCAACAACATGAGCATCGAGAAACAGTTGCTTTCACATAACCATTCTTGCATGATTGTTGGTCATCATCCTCAGATCTCAGATCCTCAGGAATGTTTCTAATACTGTTGACTATTTGCAGGATGCTATAATATAGTTGAATTGGTGCCATGCCAAACTGCAGTTTTTGGCAAGTGACCCTACAGGTTTGAAATGATAAAAGAGGAAACAAGGAACAGACAGAACAGTGTGTGTGGATGCAGTTTTATGCCTAAAGTTTTGTATCAGCTTAATAAGGATGTCCTAGCAGGTGAGTTACCCACAAATATAGTCCTGAAGTGTGCTTCTCACTATAGGTTAGTGCATCTCTTGTTTTCCCAGAATAACCCGCATTTGAGGTTTATATTTTGGAGGGACAGGTTTTACTTTTCGTTAGTAAGACCGCTTCCAAGGTTTTACTTTTCTGAACAAAATATGAACATCAACATTTAATTGATTGAAAAATATTGATCATGATTAAGCTCAAAATACAAATGTTTTCCCAAGATAGTGGTGGGGTTAAAATTATCTACGATTAAATTGATTTTACACATGTTTCAGTTATTGCCATGTAGCTTCATTAAATAACCATCTACATTGTAATTATCCGTCACTGATCGTATATATGTTAGAGGAAACACTACTCCAAGGTTTTGGTAGACAATGTAAAATCAGAAGGGGAGACAAATCCTGAGGGTGTTTTCTCGTATACATTAAACATTCTAAAACATGGTTTGATTGCATGTGATCAATAATGGAAAATCCCCTGCAAAAATTTTTCAAGATATTGCTGAAGAAAAAACTCTCTCCTTTGAACAAAGACACTCACAGTCTACATCACAAGTCTCTCTTAGAAGAAAAAGACACAGTCCACATCCACACCCTCCCTCCCCAAGGTACCTGGTAGCCAGTAGAATCTTCCTCTGGTCATCTATGATCATGTCACTGATAAAATCATCATTCTCCTTCACCTCGTATGTGCAGGTCTTTGTCCTCATGTCCCAAACCTGGAACACACAGTCAGATAATCAGGATCCTGATGCCACCATCCTTAATATTCCTGTGTATAATATATAGGGAATCTCACCCCAGTGTCTACGAAGTGTTGATATAATTGGTATCAGTAGACATGAGACTGAGATTCTATTTTTCACAGAAAAATCACTCTTCATCAATGAAAAATGTGCATCTCTGAGCACGTTACTTCCATAAGACTTGCAGTGCAGCTATATCATAGCACTGGCACGTTATCATGTTTATGACGTCATAGCATTGTCAGGGCATTGTACAAAATCTACTGTCAACACAATATCTTCTAGGAGATATTGTTTGATCTCACACAAGCTAATATCTCCCGTGGAACACAGTTCTGGATGACGAATCTATTCTACAAAGATAAACAGCCTGAACCATTCAACACCAGAGCAAAATAATTCTGAGTGCAAATCCACTGAAAACTGCACTTATCAATCTGAAAATGTCAAACGGAAGCCAGTTTAAGTTTGTTTAAGAGGTAAAATCAGCGGATATCCCTAAATCGAAGTGAAGCAATCTAGTACTTCTGTATTCTTCACAGTACATTTATCAAAAGAAGTAAATCACTAAAACTGCTGATAGCCACACTTACTATCGATGCATGAATAGCTTTCGATTCTACAATTGATTACTTGCTATCCGAGGCTCTACAACTGAAATCCATCAATAGTTTGATGCATCGCTACAGCACTACTGCATAGTAACTCAAAAGAGACAATAGAAACACAACTTCAGGTTTTGTTACTTAAAACAAAAGATATCTGTACCAAATATTCAAATTATACATAACAACAGAAGCTCACTCATTTGCACATTTCTCGTCTTCAGTCTCTTTCATGGTAAGACCAGGCAAACTGTTACGTGGATATACCGTGTAAATATGTCAACATTCCAGTCGAAAAGTGTTATTTGAGAGCCCAAACAAAGCATAACCTTTGCTAGACAGGACATATCTCATACATATTATCTACAGGTTTCAAAAACTTCAGAAATGTTCTTGGAAATATGTGAAAAGCAAAATGCCCATGAAAATATGTCGTCAAGATGTAGAATTTCAACAGAAAATGTATTTCTCATGAACTTTGTTTTCAAAGTGACTGAGATTAGTTTTGCGCCATACTCAGCTTTATTCCAGCTATATGGCAGCGGTCTGTAAATAATCGAGTCTGGACCACACAATCCAGAGATCAACAGCATAAGCATCAATGTGCACAATTGGGAACCGATGATATGTGTGAACCAAGTCATCAAGTCTGACCACCCAAATTTAACAGCAATCATGGGTTGCTGTAGGCCTATTCTACCCCAGACCTTCATGGGTCTATAATGATCCTAAACAAACAAAAACAATATCCTGTCTGTAACAGGGATGCCAACCATGAATTGAAAGAAAGCGGAGTCATGCCTTGCTAAAACAATTGCTGAGCCCTGAATTTGCAAGTTGGGGGTGAGCACAAGAGGGCACTCAGCTCCTTTTGACGGTGTCGGTCTGGGTGGGCCTCCTTTATGAAAATCGTTAGATTTAGCCTGAAATATGCAATTTCTGGTCATACTTAACCAGTTAATACTTAACTCAAATAAACAAATGTCAATGGCTATTGAATAAAATTCTTTCCAACATTCTAAATACATAAACATATGTATGTTCCAAAAAATCAGAGTTTTTTCTAGACAAATCAGAGTGTGGATTTTGTAACTGAAAATCGGGGTTACTCCTCCAAAATAGGAGTGGTTGGCATCTCTGCTGTAACCCTTGTACAGGTTCTCCTACCTTGACAGTTCCATCATCATCTCCTGTCACAATAAAGTTCTCATCACTTGCAACTAGGCTGTAGATTGAGGCTCTGAAATTACAAACACTGACCCATAAACTTGGTTCAAACTAAAGACACACACTTCAAAGAAGAATCATAAAAAGGGTTCATATGAAATGGTCATCTGGTCACTGAAAATAATTGACTTGGGGACTACAGTACATAAAAGTATGCTCATCAAGATTATACGAAGAAGCGATGAGAAGAGGAGAGAAGAGGAGAAAGAGAAGAGAAGAGATGAAAGCAGTGAACTGAGCAAGAGAGCTAGTGAGTTGTGTTTCAAACTTCACCAAATCAAATTCAGTTATATCAAGGCATATCAAGACTGCTGGAGGAAAACCTCAGTTGATGGGGGCACCAGAAAATGTATATGAATGATATTAATAATCATGTTTATAGGACAGGAAATCTGACTTGAGTGAGTTTAGTTTTACGCCACTTTGAACAATATTCCAGTTTTATGGCAGTGGTGAGTAACTACCCATTCGTGTTAGTCGCCTCTTACAACAAGCATCGGTTACTGAAGGCCACTATTCCAACCTGGACCTTCACTGGTAAAATCTGACTTTTCAAGTTGAATACACAATTTGACAACTTCAAGTAATTTAAGTTAAAGCTTTTAAATCTCACATCAATAAGTTTTATGGCCATTGAAAACCTCTCCTTCTTACTCATGAGCTTTTTTGATTTTTTTCTTGACTTTGCCTGTTTCTGTGTCGATGCTCCATAACGATTTGTCCTTGGACACTGTGTGTAGGCGGTCTCCACTAGGAGAGAACTTGATGCACCGGCAGGCCTTCTTGTGGTGACACAATTTCCTCAGCAGCTTGTTAGACTCCTTTGTTGAGTAGGAATGACTGAAAACAGGAGTGAGTTTAGTTTTATGGCACTTTAGTTTTAGGTTTTAGCAACCAGAGGCAACAGAAAAGGGACTTCACACATTGTGACTGGCTAACGAGCGAACGCTTGAACCACTAGGCTACCAGTGTACCTAACAGATAAAATTGCAAATAAATCGATGAAGTATGTTGGCTAAAAGAACAGAGTTCTCTGCCTTACCTTCTTGCAAACGAGTTTAGTAAGGAAGTGGAGGAGAGACTAGATTATGGCAAGACTGGTAAAAAATTTGACCAGCCAGTCTTGTGGATTTTGTGGCTAGATTTTCCACATCTATCTTACACTGGGCTACCCAACCACCCGACTGAAAAGAGAACATGACAATAGATCTGTTTCTGTTTCTTTTGTTTGTACAAGGGTCCCTTCATCCCCATGAAACCGGATCGGGTGGTCAGGCTCGCTGATTTGGTTAACACGTCTTTGTATCCCAACTGCGTAGACTGACACTAATGGTGTTGATCACTGGTTTGTCTGGCCTGACTTGATTATTTACAAATCAATGCCACATAGCTGGAATATTGCTGGTTGGGGTGTAAAACCTAGTTCACTCACACTCACGTCTCACATACGTTATGTCTCTGACTGGTTACTGAAATGGTTCTTTATGTGTTACATGTTTTAAAGTCAAGACCAGCAGCCCTATCGCAAGATAATAACATTCCTCAGTTAAACAGGCGGATGCTAGCCAGAGAAACAATAACTACAGGTGTGATACACTGACACACTACCAACAATGGTACAGTTGCACAAATACTGGCTGCACCAAATCAGCCTCTATCCTTTAACAAAGGCTATGACAATCACTTCACAGAGAACTGCCCATGTCACATGTAGTAACCACCCAATCCTTATTTAGGTCACTTTACAACAAGCACAGGATCCCCAGTACGTCCCAGAATCCTCCTCACATTTATCTCTGACAGAATGCCAGAAACAGTTTCTACACTTTGTTTTTGACAATAGTTGGTGCATACATTGAAACTTCACCATCAATACAGCCAACTGCTATGATGTCTTTCGACGGATGAAAGTCTACTGTGACAGTCAGGTCCTCAAACTCTATCTGTTTAGGAGCATCACAATCCTGGAATGAACACAGCACTCAGTTAAACATTTTATGTTGGCATGTTTGGTAACTAGTTCAATATGAACATATCCTTTATCACTCAATACAATAAAAACTTTAGTTTACATGATGTTAAAGATAAAAAACGCTTTTGCCTTACATCATCAAAAACCCAGACATATATAATGTATGCATCCCCTTACATCATCAAAAACCCTAACACTGGGATACATAAATCAAGTATCCTGATGTTAGGATTTTCGACAATGTAAGGCGAGTCATAATAGTATATGTCTCTGTCCATACCATGTTACAAAAGACAAACAATATGCATTTGATTGTCAGTTTCTTAATGTAACACGTAGGGTTTTAGAATGGGCCCAGAGTCTATATGATAAGAGAAAACTGATAACACTTCATAACATGTATGGAAGCTTACACGACATTAGGTAAAGACGTCATGTTTATGACAAAGGGGAGTAATTTACAGATTCAGATTGTCTCCCTTTACTCGCTCCTCGTTTTGCAGTATGCAATGTTGATAGGGTCGGTAGTGTCATTAGTCTCGTACATCTCTCCATATCGCAAGCTGTTGCTCTTTGTATTTGTTCTGGTTTGTGTTTCAGTAAGTAACAGATTCTCTTAGCGCTGACGCTTGCACCAAAACCAAACAGTTCTAACACAGGTTTGGCACGTGTTTTTTCGCAGATAGTTTGCTACTTGAAAAGTTACCAGAATTAAACAAGCACTTGTAATTAGGGACAGGGCATATAACGTCTCCCTCCTCCCACCCCCCACCCCCCACCCCCTCGACCGTATAACATAGATAATAACGGATAATCTTTCGCTGGCCGATTTATCATAAAGTCAGCGAAATAACACCCGACCCATTATCTGAACTTACTTCTTCCGCCATCTTGTCCGGATCTTAAAAAGATGGATTTCACATTGATACGGAACACGATCGTACTGCACATCGCCTGTCTGTATAAAACAATAAGAAATAAGGTAAGATTTTAAAGGAAACATAATATGGATGACAACCTCTTGTATATTGTATGTCACAACGTTTATGGGCTATTCCTTGCCCCATTGTCACCCGTCAGATAATACAGGGATACTCTACAAAACGGATAGGTCACTCCCTTGCTTTCTTTACTATTTGTACTAATTAACTTGTGCCTCGTCATGCTCCAACGCTGACAGTGACCTGGCTCGCTCCCAGTGCAACTTCAGTTGTGTTTAACCAGGGAGACTAGATAGAGTATATACGCTGTAGATTATCCCTGGTTTAACAGAACATCGGTCAGTTTATTGCATCAGTCGGAATTTTACAGTGAGTGAATGAATTATACTAACAATCAAGAGCAAGAATTATGTGAATGAATGAACTAAATAAAGAAACAGAATAAGCGAAAGAAGTACATGTGAATGAATGAAAGAATAAATGATACACTGCGGCCTTCCCTCCCAAAACATGTTAAAGAACGCAAAAGTATCGCGAGAGCACGTGTTAACATCAGCTGTCCTTTTAAAAAATCTACTTTGAAACATTTCTGTTTACATTAATAATTAATTCAGATATCTTTTTGCACGTGGGGAATGGAATGAACATGAACAAAATGTTAACTGACACTGTCACACTGCCCTCAAAAATAAAGTGTAAAACTCCCACAAAGCTTTCTAAAATACCTTTCCAGTTTTGTCAAATAAAAAGATCAACAAGAAAGAAAGAAGTTATGGAACTATAACCCTCAAGCATCAATGGCGAATCAGATTAGATCGGCAATATGTCATATTTTTCTCACACCTCAAATACACCTTAACATTTTGTTTTAGATTATGAAATTATCACTATTGCTTGCAAACACATTTCACCCAATAGTATATTCCCCTCATATGAATTAAAGGTACATGTGAAAGATGTTTTTGAGGAAGTAACTAGGAATACTCAAACAACGGTGTAGAGCATTTCAATGGCGAAATGTCATATTTTTAACACACCTCAATTACACCCTAACAATTTTTTAAGTCATGAAACTGTCAACATTACTTGCAAATACCTTTCAACTAAAGATATGTTCTCCTAAAAATTAAACGAATGTGTGAAAGAAGTTTTTATCGGCACAATTTAGTCTATCAGTGAATCGAGAATAGAAGCCAGTGAGCTATAACTTACCGACTTGAAACTTTACTACAAATCTACTGTCCTAATACGGACACTAATACCAATTATTTGACTTAAACTGAAGTGACAAAATAGTTAACCTGTCTTCTACATGTTGGATTTCAGTTGTTACAACACTCAGCGAACTTAATCAGCTGTTGAAAATAAACCGGGCTCATAAATACTACGGTGCCACCATATTGGCTACACTGGTTACGTAACGACCCGAGACATACGGTCAGCGGCTTTTCGAGGAGTTTCTCCTCCCCCTCTATATAGGCTCCCTGGATGAAATGATACATGCAAGATACATCAAAACACTATATATGTATACTAAATTGTACTATAAGCTAGTGTTGCTTGTATATACAATACATTGAATAAGAAACATGTGATGAAAGAACGAAATGTACAGACAATGGGAATATTGTTTACACAAGGGGCCACACACCTACCCAAGATTCTGAAACGTTTGAGTATCCTTTGACAGTACCATGATTTCTGTACACATTACCTAAGGGATTAAAACTGAGGCCAAATCTTGAGGCCAAAATGTACCTCACACTCTCAGACTCATTATGTAAACGATTTTCTTTGCACCAGATGTAGTTAAGATACACAGCGTTTACTAACATGAACGCCGATTTACCAATATTCCATCAATATCACGACAAGGGGCACCAGAAATGGGCTTCACAACTGTACCTATGTGAACTGTCGAACCCGGTCTTTTGTGTGGAAAGCGACTGCTTTAACCACTAGACCACCCCGCTGCCCCGTATTCCCTCAGATTTCAGGATATGTTGTTTATAAGCCATGCATAATTATGTGAATCTAATGGCGTATAGTTGTAGGTCTTGGAATAGGGGTGGACGTCCTCAGTCCAATTGGATGACATTCAAAATTAAATGGCTAAGTGACCAAAATGATGTCCGATGCTATTCAATATTTTATCTCGGATACTTGGATACATACGTTCACCTAAGTTTTTTTTCCGGTGAACAGTTATTATTGTCCACTGAGAGTAGGTGAGTATGGTTGTAGCGACATTCAGCAACATCACGGTGGGCGACGCCAGAAATGGGCCTCACACATTGTACCCATGTGGGGAATCGAACCCGGGTCTTCGACATGACGAGCGAACGCTTTAACCACTAGGCTACTGAGAGGGTTGTAATACCACGTCTTTCAAATTATATTTAATCTGACCACATTTGACCGTAGTGTATATGCCCGTTCATATTAAAGGTTAGATTTGTCCAGCTGAAGAAATGATATAAATCCAGTTGTGGTCCACGTAGCAAAGGTACTTTTAGTACCCACAGTGATCTATACTCAGTTGTTGGTGGCCTATAGTCCATTATTTATTTGTATTGTGACAGATAGAAATTGTTTTATGGTTGCATGCTAGTTTTAAGACCCGTGAAGGTCCCGGGGTAGAACAGGCCTTCAGCAACCCATGCTTGCCATAAAAGGCGACTATGCTTGTCGTAAGAGGCGACTAACGGGATCGGGTCGTCAGGCTCGGTGACGGTTGACACATGTCATTGGTGCCCCATTTCGCAGATCGATGCTCATGTTGATGGTCACTGGATTTTCTGGTCCAGACTCGATTATTTACAGGCCGACGCCACACAGCTGGAATATTGCTGAGTGCGGCGTAAAACTAAACTCACTCACTAGTTTTAAGTGAAGTCTGTGATAGACTAGTTAGTTTACTTTTCTTTGCAGGCAGGTAAGTACGTTGAGTAAGTTTGTTTTCTCTCATTTGTAGATTCACAAATTTATAATTTTCACGCATAGTCGTCATGATATGGCTGACATGCTGGTGATATGACCTGCCACTCTCTCACTTACGCATGCACGCACGCGCACACCCCACCGACCCCACTCGGTGACTGACTGGAACAGCTGACTAGCCTCTACATGTGTTTATGATGGATATGTTCACCTGACATCATGGCTGTTTGATAGTTATTCATAAACACATGCTTAGTCATTGTAGTTCACAGTGTCTGTCACTGGATTGTCTACAGGCCTGATTGTTTACAGACCGCATCGTATATCTGTAATACTGCTGGGTACAGCTCACTCACTCACTCACTCACTCACTCACTCACTCACTCACCTTTCTGGTTTATCTTATCCAGATGCTTGGAATATTATTGTGGGTCATTTAAGAACATTCACTCATACAAACAAACAAACAAACAAACAAACAAACAAAAAACAGAAAACATTTATATCAATATATTACTTATCTAATATTTATACCATGACCCAATGAAATGCTGTGGACACGACTTAAATCAATAAAATGTTATGTTACAGAAATAGTGTCACCTGCACACAAAACTTTTGTATTCAAATCAAGTGAAAATAGACATGCATAATCATCTAATACATGTAGGTCACCAATAGTAGTGCACCATGCAACTGATATCATCCATGTGATACGCAGTCAAGGGCTATGGCAAAGTGGGTGAAACATGACAAACGTATAACCGGTTGTTGAAACAAACAATACAACATAATGTGAGAATAGAAAAACATTTCGTGACATTTTGTATATCACCAATAGTAATAACAGAACATATGTGATACACCACACAACTAATATATCTCATCCGTATGATACACAGTCATGGATTATGGCAAACTAAGTGAAAATGATCAACATATGACCTGTTGTTTAAACAAGCAATACTACACAATGTGAGAATAGACATACAACTTGTCATATATTGAACGTCACAAATAGTAACACCAGACAATATGTGATTCAGCACACGACTATGTCTTATCCACCTGAGTGAGTTAAGTTTTTAGGCCGCGCTCAGCATTATTCCAGCTATGTGGCAGCGTTCTGTAAATTATCGAGTCTGGGCGAGACAATCCAGTGATCAACCCACGCAAATGGGATACGATGACATGTGTCGACCAAGTCAGCGAGTCTGACCATCTGATACCGTTAGTCACCTCTTACAATAAGCATGGTATACTGAAGATCAATTCTAGCCAGGATCTTCACGGATGTCTCACCCATGTGATACACAATTGTAGACTATAGCAGACTTAAATGAGAAACCTACTAAACAATTCAATAACTGTAAAGTTAACAAATACTGTCAATGTATGTCAACATCGAATATGGTTTCAGCTTTAATGCAGTGAAATATACCTGACGCTGACTTCAATATGGTTAAAACTAAATAATATCACTGAATGAAGTTAAACCTCAAATGGTAAAATGGCTGAACATAATGACCATAGGTGTGAAACAGAACTACTCTGGTGAGAAAATCTAAGACATGATCCGAACTCCTTTAACGACAGGTGCTTTCAACATTGATACTTAAATAGTTTCAGCTTAAACACAGTGAACTAAACATAACGCTAACTTCAATACAGCTAAAACTAAATGATGCTATTACATTGTCAAAAGAGGTTTAACCTCAAACAGAAAAAAGACGTCTGCACATATGTATGATACAGAGTCACTGTGGAGGCCGATCCATGATCCGAACCTCCATAAAATGTAAATGTCAAAAGTGGGAGACTATTTCTCCTGAAGCATGTCAGTTCAGTGGCTTCTTTTCAATCAATCTAAATTCATAAGTTCAGATGTTTTTTTAAAAAAGTAAAACTACATAATCCAATATTATAGTCATGCCATGGGTGGTGATGACAGACCGGAAACCCTCGATGCAGCCGGGAATTTGCACGGTTCATTTGTGTTCAACATCAACTACGGTTCACTTCCAAAAGACAGACCTCGCATAAAACAGACTCAATGAGTACACTAAGTAGCTGTGCCATGCTGCCCACACCTACATCCTTTATGAGCTGACCCAGAGTCACTGCAGAGTAAAGTATCAACACACTCAGTGTTACGTTGAATAGATTTATAGAATCTAGTACCCTGAAATGATACTTCTACGTCAGAGTGGTACTTCTGTATATACAAAGAGACTATTCATGATACATGAGACTATTCTTTACCTTATGCTTTATCCATACTATATCATCCACTCTATTTTATCTGGCGTTAATATAAGAAGTCTCGGCATACAACATGTTAAGAGGGGTACATTTCTTTTCACAAACAAAAAAACATTAAATGAACATTTTCAGTGATGGTTAAATTTTCAAAGCCCCATATTTCAGCTCCTTATTCTAAGATTGCAATCACAAAAGCATCAAACAACTTCACTTGGCAGGTGATGGATAATTAAGAAATAAAATATTTAGCTTTTGATAACATGGAGTTCATACCTGTTAGAGGCTTCTCAAGAATGATCTTGTTGCTGACGCGAAGGTACATTTCTTACTTTATATGACACCCAGGTATTTATATCCATTAATATTTCCCTCGTGAGTATTTGAGATTTCAAATTTATGACTGTATTCCTTTCTCCATATATTATCAAAAGCGTTTTCGAAATCTATGAACGCACAAAATAATCTCACACGATAAGAGGTCGTATAACACTTAATAAACCTAATGTTGTCATTTGTATCTGGGCACATACCATTATTTTCAAGGGTGCAGCTTAATTAAGCCTTGTAGAACCAAACTTGAAATGTGTTGTTTTAAGAGTTCTGTCTTATGGGAAGATACCTCAACTACAACAACACAAATACTTATGAATTAACTGATTGTATGCAGGTCATGTACATTGTAATTAGTAACACACTATAATTTCATATACATCACATCACATCACCATTATCCATTATACATCACTACAACCAGTGTTTAAAACTCCCAAAATGTCAAGTCAGACATTCGGACTTGTACCTTGAAAATATTACCAGTCCGGATGCAAGCTTGTCTGTTCTATTTTCAACAATATAAAGAGGAAATAATCAGATTTCTGAATACTGTCTTTACTGCCTGTAATCTATATGGCCTGATTAATAAATCTGTTTCATTTTCTGCCTCATAGTCACAATCACGATCGGACAAATCTGAGTCATTGTCTGAGTCGGCAGTGCAATTGTTTTTTTCAGCAGTAGGAACCTCATCATTATCTGCAGCTAAATGCTGCTGAAACACAACAGCACTCTTCAAAGCTTTATTTTACCTGGGTAATAAGTCAGGTCTTCTGTGATGGTTTGGATTCCATCATTTTAAACACTGCTACAACACTACTACCATACACACCCAGATAAGTTATCCACTATAGCGCACTCTACTACAATATACGTAACCACCGCATCAGTTGTCCACTATACACTACAATCTCGTTGCAATATACACCACCAAGTGAATATAATCCATTATAGGTCACTAAAACGTCTCACTGTTGGAATTTTGACCACAGTGTGCAGATATTGTGTCCTACAGGATTTTGTCAGGTTGGGAATATGTACGGGTGGATACCCTCGGTGTATGTACCTCTCTAAAATGGCAATACTGCTATAACTACATTGACTTCCACTTATGCCTGAGTAACCTTCATCACTGTATCCATCACATCATTGTCTCTCAAAATTCTCTAAACTTAAGACATGGTGATCTTTCTTCAAAAATATCATTTTGCTTTCAACACAACCTTTTAAAAAGGGTTTGGCATGGTTTGTTTAACTGATAAGTATCTGTGATATAAATGGATCCAACTGACATCACCGAAATGTTCATAACATTGGTGACGATATGGATGAAATATTGCCAATGTGACGTTAAACATTAAGTCACTCACTCACTCATACTATTGATGTCACATGAACCGTAACAGATAAAATAGAAGAGCGGCATGTCGGAAACATTTTCGAACAGCTTTACATGTTTGACTACACATAACAAAATACACAAAATAAAAAAGATATGAAGTAGCACGAAAAGATGGTTGTAAATTATATGTTAATACTCAATGTACGATGTATGTAAATACTCAGTGTACTCAATGTAAGACACCTGTTAAAAAAGGTCAGCAACATGTTGACAGTATTTACCATGTTGACAGAATTCCACAAAACAACTGCAACACACACAATATAAATTTACAAATATCCAGTACATATTGTTTTCTGCTTGACAGTGTGCCCATGTCTACCCAGATATAACTACTTAAATCTAATAAACATGTTACAGAATGAACTGGTGGACACTAGAAGCTTAGAATTCACGGATACCAAGTCTTATATACATTATGTAAGCACAAAAGTTGGCACAAAATTCTGTCATTCTTGTACCTGACGTTGCCATATTGCACAAGCACATGCAGAAGGCTTCAAGGTATTTTCATTGTAAGATTTCATATTTATGATATTACTACAACACTGAGATCGCTCATTGTGATATCAATATTCCTTTCATTCTGACACCTAATGTCATCTACAATACAGAAGTACAAGTGTTGAAGTTGACTGATCTCATTCCAACGCTTAATGTCATCTACAATACAGAAGTGTTGAAGTTGACTGATCTCATTCCAACGCTTAATGTCATCTACAATACTGAAGTGTTGAAGTTGAGTGATCTCATTCCAACGCTTAATGTCATCTACAATACAGAAGGACATCAAAATTGATCTCATTCTGACACCTGGTGTCATCTACATTACAGAAAGTCAAGTGTTTAAGCTGACATCTCATTCCAACACTTAATGCCATCTACAATACAGAGGGGGAAGACGTCAAGATTACTTGGGCAGGGCATAAAGCTGAGTTATCATTAGTTTCTCTTAATAACATATCAGTCACAGAGTCCTGATCTCAGACCCAACTCTTCAGATGGACCATGACTCTTGATCAAACATCCATCAAGTACGTGACACCCATGTAACCCCAGTTACTCCATCCACAGTTCCTCCACGACTGACACATTTGACACATGTAATCATGTCACAATTGCGTAGATCGATACTCATGCTGTTGATTGGTTGATTGGCTGGTCCATTTTTGATTATTACCATTCTGCCGCCATATAACTGGAATATTACTGAGTGCGGTGTAGGACAAACCACCCAAACAATTTAAACCTATTATCCACGCACAAGTGCACGTTTAAGGTGCTGGCATTTTCCCCTCAATCATTGGATCTCAGTCTCAATGGCACTTCATATATCTATCTCAACTCATGAAACGACTTTTTCATCCTAACGAGGTACCCATTCACTGCTGGGTCGACTGGGACACATAGTCACAGTATCTAATCCAAGTTTTCTGCTCGTTGCCGTACCAGCAACTAAATATTTGCACGTGTTCATGTGGCCACCATCATATAACAACGGAACCATGGGTTCTCTTTAGTGGACAGGGTTGTTTACTGCACACTTGGGGTTATGACAACACGGAAAGAGTGTGCACGCAAAGTTGACTCCAAAGCTTTCACACCCGGTCACAGGTGGCATCGATCACGGCACCTCATGCTCACTAGATCTCTAGCCTGGTGCTTTATCTAGCTTGCCCACCCTGTACATGGTATCTCTATTTAAATATTGTCCTCATTTTCAAACGTTTAATGTTAAGTATAGCAGAAACGTATTACTATGTTACAACAGAAAGTTCGACACCTTGTTATTCCCAAAGGAAATCAAATAAAATGACATTCAATTTAATTCCATTCTCTTTGATAAAAGACCACATCTTCTCCTCCTTCACACACAATAAGAGAATATATCGCAAAGTCTCCTCTTTGTAGTACCATCATGGCCGCTGTTTGATTAGCGATTCCTCCTCGTCTGTTGATATCACAGCTTTTCCTAGACAAGATGTCTTTCACTATAGATATGTTACCTCCCTCACAAGCCAGCATCAGACAGTCTCTATTCTTTTTGTCTGTAATTGTAAGGTCTGCACCCTCAGACACGAGGACATGATAAATGTCATGTGTCCTTTTTCTGCTGCCATCATGGTGGGCGTTTGTTCATGTAGTCCTCCGCGTCTGTTGATGTCACAGGTTTTTCTGGAGATGAGATCTTTCACTATACGTATGTTACCTCCCTCACAAGCCAACATCAGACAGTCTCTGTTCTTTTTGTCTGTAATTGTAAGGTCGGCACCCTCAGACAAAAGGAATTGATAAATGTCATAGTTTCCATTTTTTGCTGCCATCATGACGGATGTTTGATCATACCGTTCTCCGCGTCTGTTGATCTCACAGGTTTTCCTTGACAAAAGATCTTTGACTATCAATATGTTACCTCCCTTACATGCCAGCATCATACAGTCTCTGTCCCTTTTGTCTGTGAGGGTCAGATCTGCACCCTCAGACACGAGGACATGATAAATGTCATAGTGTCCTCTTTCTGCTGCCATCATGACGGGTGTTTGTTTATCCAACGTTCTTTGTCTGTTGATGTCAAATGTTTTCCTTGAGATGAGATCTCTCACTATAGATTTATTACCTCCCTCATAAGCCAACACCAGACAGTCTCTGTTCTTTATGTCTGTAAGGGTCAGGTCTGCACCCTCAGACACGAGGAGATGATAAATGTCACGCCCTCCGCGTCCGTTGATGTCACAGGTTTTCCTTGACAAAAGATCTTTGACTATCAATATGTTACCTCCCTTACATGCCAGCATCAGACAGTCTCTGTCCGTTTTGTCTGTGAGGGTCAGGTCTGCACCCTCACTCACGAAGACATGATAAATGTCATACTGTCCTTCCTCCGCTACCATCATGACGGGTGTTTGCTTATCCACCGCCCTCTGTCTGTTGATGTCACATATTCTCCTAGACAAGACATCTTTGACTACAGACATATCACCTCCCTTACATGCCAGCATCAGACAGTCTCTGTCCCTCTCGTCTGTGAGGTTCAGGTTTGCACCCTCAGACACGAGGAGATGATAAATGTCATGGTTTCCATTTTTTGCTGCCATCATGATGGGTGTTTCTTCATACCGTCCTCCACGTCTGTTGATATCACATATTTTCCTTGAGATGAGATCTTTCACTATAGATATGTTGCCTCCCTCACATGCCAACATCAGACAGTCTCTATTTTCATCATCTGCAAGGGTCAGATCTGCACCCTCAGACACAAGGAGATGATAAATGTCATAGATTCCTCTTTCTACTGCCATCATGACGGGTGTTTGTACATACCACCCTCCGCGTCTGTTGATGTTACAGGTTTCCCTTGACAAGAGATCCTTCACTATAGATTTGTTACCTCCCTTACAGGCCAACATCAGACAGTCTCTGTTATCATCATCTGTAAGGGTCAGGTCTGCACCCTCAGACACAAGGAGATGATAAACGTAATACTTTCCTTCTTCCACTGCCAACATGACGGGTGTTTGTTTGTCCGAGCCTCCCCTTCTGTTGATCTCACAGGTTTTCCTTGAGATGAGATCTTTCACTATAGATACGTTACCGCCCCTACAGGCCAACATCAGACAGTCTCTATTCTCATCATCTGTAAGGGTCAGATCTGCGTCCTCAGACACGAGGAGATGATAAATATCATAGTTTCCTCTTTCTGCTGCCATCATGACGGGTGTGTGCTTATCCAGCGCTCTCTGTCTATTGATGTTACATGTTTTCTTTGACAAGAGATCTTTGACTATAGATTTGTTACCTCCTTCATAAGCCAACATCAGACAATCTCTTTTCTCGCCGTCTGTAAGGGTTAGGTCTGCACCCTCAGACACAAGGAATTGATAAATATCATAGTTTCCTTCTCTTGCTGCCGTCATGACGGGTGTTTGCTTATCCAGCGCTCTCTGTCTGTTCATGTCACATGTTTTCCTTGAGATGAGATCTCTCACTATAGATTTGTTACCTCCCTCACAAGCCAACATCAGACAGTCTCTGTTCTTTATGTCTGTAAGAGTCAGGTCTGCACTCTCAGACACGAGGAGATGATAAATGTCATGGTTTCCATTTTTTGTTGCCATCATGACGGGTGTTTCTTCATACCGTCCTCCTCTTCTGTTGATGTCACATGTTTTCCTTGAGATGAGATCTTTCACTATAGATTTGTTACCTCCCTTACATGCCAACATCAGACAGTCTCTGTTCTTTATGTCTGTGAGGGTCAGGTCTGCACCCTCAGACACGAGGAGATGATAAATGTCATGGTTTCCATTTTTTGCTGCCATCATGATGGGTGTTTCTTCATACCGTCCTCCTCTTCTGTTGATGTCACATGTTTTCCTTGAGATGAGATCTTTCACTATAGATATGTTACTGCCCTTACAGGCCAACTCAGTCTCTATTCTCATCATCTGTGAGGGTCAGATCTGCACCCTCAGACACAAGGAGATGGTAAACGTTATGCTTTCCTTCTTCCACTGCCATCATGATGGGTGTTTGTTCCTCCAAGCCTCCCCGTCTGTTGATGTCAAATGTTTTCTTTGACAAAAGATCTTTCACTATAGATATGTTACCTCCCTTACAGGCCAACATCAGACAGTCTCTGTTCTCATCATCTGTAAGGGTCAGATCTGCACACTCAGACACAAGGAGATGATAAATGTAATACTTTCCTTCTTTTGCTGCCATCATGACGGGTGTTTGTTTGTCCGAGCCTCCCCTTCTGTTGATGTCAAATGTTTTCCTTAACAAAAGATCTTTCACTATAGATATGTTACCTCCCTTACATGCCAACATCAGACAGTCTCTATTCTCATCATCTGTGAGGGTCAGATCTGCACCCTCAGACACAAGGAGATGGTAAACGTTATGCTTTCCTTCTTCCACTGCCATCATGATGGGTGTTTGTTCCTCCAAGCCTCCCCGTCTGTTGATGTCAAATGTTTTCTTTGACAAAAGATCTTTCACTATAGATATGTTACCTCCCTTACAGGCCAACATCAGACAGTCTCTGTTCTCATCATCTGTAAGGGTCAGATCTGCACACTCAGACACAAGGAGATGATAAATGTAATACTTTCCTTCTTTTGCTGCCATCATGACGGGTGTTTGTTTGTCCGAGCCTCCCCTTCTGTTGATGTCAAATGTTTTCCTTAACAAAAGATCTTTCACTATAGATATGTTACCTCCCTTACATGCCAACATCAGACAGTCTCTATTCTCATCATCTGTGAGAGTCAGATCTGCACCCTCAGACACAAGGAGATGGTAAACGTTATGCTTTCCTTCTTCCACTGCCATCATGATGGGTGTTTGTTCCTCCAAGCCTCCCCGTCTGTTGATGTCAAATGTTTTCTTTGACAAAAGATCTTTCACTATAGATATGTTACCTCCCTTACAGGCCAGCATCAGACAGTCTCTGTCCCTCTCGTCTGTGAGGGTCAGGTTCGCACGCTCAGACACGAGGAGATGATAAATGTCATGGTTTCCATTTTTTGCTGCCATCATGATGGGTGTTTCTTCATACCGTCCTCCACGTCTGTTGATATCACATATTTTCTTTGAGATGAGATCTTTCACTAAAGATATGTTACCTCCCTCACATGCCAGCATCAGACAGTCTCTGTTCTCATCATCTGTGAGGGTCAAATCTGCACCCTCAGACACAAGGCGATCATAAACGTTCACTATAGATTTGTTACCTCCTTTACAAACCATCACCAAACAGTCTCTGTTCGTTTTGTCTGTAAGGGTCAGATCTGCACCCTCAGACACGAGGAGATGATAAATGTCATAGCGTCCTTCTTTGGCTGCCATCATGACAGGTGTTTGTTCATATCGTCCTCCCCGTCTGTTGATGTCACAGGTGTCCTCTGAGATGAGATCTTTCACTATAGATATGTTACCTCCCTTACATGCCAACATCAGACAGTCTCTATTGCTGTTATCAATAAGGGTCAGATCTGCACCCTCAGACACAAGGCGATCATAGACTTCATTGTGTCCTCCTTTGGCTGCCATCATGACTGGTGTTTGCATGGTCTGTATTTCCCGTTTGTTCACATCATACATTTTCAGTGACGTCAAAAAGTCTACAGTTGATAACTTGCCTTCTTTACTCGACAAATGCAAACAATTTGTTCCGACTGAGTTGGTAAATGTTATTTGGGCCCCTTCTTGTTTCAGGAACTTCAGAAGATCAAGCTGACCTCCTTTAGCACAAAGCATTGCAGGTGTCAAATGCTTATGATTCAACAATTCTATCAAATCAGGACACATTTCAACCACTTTGCTTGTCAACACCATACTTCCGGATTTACAGGCATAATGCAAACATGTGTTTCCAGTCCAGTCTCTAACTGATATATTAGCACCTTTTTGACTGAGAAATTCAAACACATTTGAATGCCCTGACTTGGTAGCCATAATGAGCAGTGTTTCCCCAGCTCTGGAATATTCAACATTGAATCTTCCATGTTGACACAACTTATTAACAAGCCGTTTAAGGTTTTCCAGTTTGCCATGTCTAACACAGGCTACCACACAATCATAAAGATCTAATATGGTGTCATCCAATCTTCCAAAAACATCAAATGACTTAGAGAACAGACTGTAACTCTCAGACAGAGAGGTCAAATACATAAACCATTCACCACTGTCTCTATCCTTTTGTTGGACAATTTCAACGATGTTATCATTAAGCTCTGTCCAAAAAGAGGAGGCAATCTCCTCATCACTCAGAACTGGATGTTTCACTGTCCAAATGAAGCATCTTTGTTTCACACCTTCAACCAGTCTATGTGCTACTACTTTGTGTAGTTGTGGAGTGATGTAGATCATGTTTGTGACATCATCAACCTCTGATGATTTTTGGGAACTCTTAGCTAGTCTCACTCTTTTATACATGAATTTCAGGGAGCAGTGTTCCAGCAGCAACACCGTTTTGAACTCTCCTACAGCACAGGCTGCAGCATCGTATATGGCAGGATGGGAGAAAGATGCCATGTGATCCTCCACTGTACAGTAGATCCCAGTAAAGTTGTTGATCTCCTTGGCAATCCCGGTTTTTGTACAACCGGGAACCACTTCCTTCACAGCTTCAAACATGGCATGTCTAGCTTCCCTTGACTGGAAAGAAACAAGGTTCAAGCTTCCATCACAAAGGATGAGGAGGAGGATGGCTGCTGATCTGTTGGTCTCTTCTTGGACAATACTGTCAAGGTCACCTCTCAAATAGGTCAGTGGATGGTTGAAGAAGTTCCTGTTGTGCATCTCGAACTTTGCATTGGTAAAAAAAAGTTTGCTGATAAGAGGAAATCCAAATATGTTGTGCTTTGAATCAGTAATGGCATACATGTCCTTTTCAGACATATCACTTGTGGGATGTTTGGTCTTGTATGAACATAACATGCATATCTTTTCTTCCTTTGTGAGATGATGTTCCGTCATATCAACAGTAGCTTCTGTTTTAAGTAGACCCACTTTGTACTGATGTAGTCTTGAGTAACCCTCCTTCCAGTTGTATGTTCTAGATGTGAAAACAAGCCTCAGTTTGTAGACAGGGATTTCCTCTTTGGATTTCTTATTTTCTTTGGATCTCCCATCAGATTTGGAATGTTTATCTTGTTTCTTATTAGAATTCCTCTCTATTTCAGCAGCAATTTTAGCGAGATCATCAGCTAAGGCGCTGAGCAACTTACGGACCGCTTCCAAATTTGAAATGAATGATACAGAGCCAAAAACATCATCAAAAACAACCAGCATGTGCGAGTGACGTTTAAAAATGGTATCAACATCAAATTTTTCAATGTCTTCTACAAAAACTGTTTCATATCCCTTTCGATTATATGTCTCACAGATCATCAGTGCAATGCTGGTCTTCCCATCTCCTGGAGCCCCACAGATGCTAACATGGGTATGATGCTCAAGGAGCTGTTTGGCTATCTGGAGGGCACGGATGTCCACAAAATACTCCTTCAGGTATTCAACCTTTTGGCAGTAGCGTTCTGTGGAGAAATGGGAAATCACATTGATTGAGTAAATGTATACTTAGTTTGTAAATAGCCAAATCTGGACGAAGGATACATCATTCCAGTCAGAAAGATGATGATTAAGCAAGGAAGCATTTAAATGAAATACCAGGCATATTTTTACCGTCTGACTCTAATTCCGTTTAATAGAAAAAAATATGTAACATGTGCCATGTAATTTTGATCATAATAATCTCTAAGAACCCAGAAAGGATAAACAATGTTGACCAAACTACACATGAGCATTAATAAAGCACCCATTTTCATGCTATAGGATTATGTTGAGCACAACACACTGGTCATTCATGACATGGAAACCAAACACATGGTTATAATTTCAATAACTGAACCATCTAAATTGTCAATCCATCAGCTACCAACACTGTTGCTACTTTCGATTGTAATTTATTGACAGTCATATGGGGCCACTAAAAACGTTATCAATAATCATTCCAAAACTATGGTCACACATTGTCTGTGGTCTAACGTACTCAATGTTCTCAAGAAAACGTCAAATGTTCTGTCCTAAGCCTGTAGATTTTGGGCAGGTGGATCCCCTACTTGAACTTGACGTCCCAGATGGTCCCATAAATGCTCAACTGGGTTGAGATCTGGGCTTCTCGCAGGCCATGGTAAACTGTCAACTGTGTTGTTCTGCAAGTATGCGATAACAGCTCTGGAACGATGGGGCCTAGCATTATTGCCCATAAATACTGGCCGACTGGAGAGGGGTGGTTATCAAAATGCGGGACAACAACAGCTTCCAGTACTTCCTATTGGTATCTCTGACCATTGAGTGTCCCTTGAATGGTGATAAGATACAGTCATAGGAGATACATCCCCACACCATTACAGAGCCACCACCAAATGGTTCAGCTGCATGAATCATCCACTGTGGATAAACCTGCGTCTCACTAGGCGAACACGGGCACGGCCATTATAGGGAGTGGTCTTTCTCGGCCTTCCTTATCCTTGCTTGACGTAACCAGTGGCTGCCTTACAAGGCGACTAATGACAGTGTGATTGATGTTCAATCTGGACCCAATGTTGCAACAGGACAAAACAGCTTCATCCATACCAATAATATGCCATCTAGTATTCTCAGAAGACCTAAGCCTTGGTATGTCCTAAAAAGTTCAATTTCAGCACTGTTCACTTATTGATCCGTCGATAAGAAAGCAATGAGAATCCTTCATTTCACCTTTTTATACCCCTCAGTCGCTTGTACCATGACAGAACTTTGGCATAAAGCATCCATTTGAGTCAGCACGTGAATTTCATGCTAACTGCATGTGTATTTAGATGTAACTGGTTGGCATCTCTGATCCTTTTTGTTACAACTGACAATTATTTGTGGTGGTGCTTAATTAATGCACATGTGTACATTTGAAATATTGAAATTCTTTGCATACCAGGTGCGGTCAAGGTAACTAAGAATATTCTTCAATAATCCAACCTGTAAATCCCCTGACCATATCATACCAAACAATGTGTAGCTGGTACTAGTTATGTAAATAGTAACTGTCAAAATCAGTCTAGGCTTGCTTTTTTATTTATTTTAGTGTTATTATTATGTTTTACAGATTGAGATAGAAATGTAGCAGAGAGAGTTCGGTTGATCCTGCCACAGTCAGGCTGGTAAAGCTCATCATGGTAACCCTCCTCCCGATTGAGCAGAAAACTCAAAGGATTTAAAGACAGACAAAAAAGCAAAGGACTGAAGGAGTCCGAAAATTCCCCTTCTGATTGGAATAGATTCCAAAGTCTACACCTGCCCTTGTGAGTGCATCCCAAGTTGAGTCGACCAGCAACTCAGGAAAGACTTGAGTAAATCAAGTAGTCGCTCAGGGAGGTCAATACACTGAAGAGACTTCAAAATCAATTCGTGAGGGACAGAGTCAAATGCCTTTTTGTATTCAATCCAGGACATGCAGAAGTTGCAGTGATACATTTTGGCCTCTTACAAAATCATTTTCTGTGCAAGAAGTTGATCATTGTACCCCCAACATCCCTTTCTCGCCTCCTTCTGCTCTCCATAAATTATGTCATTGGAGGAGCAGTAGGATGACACGAGGTTCGTCAAACACCCTGTGATTTGTATTGAGTATTTAAACATGTGATAGGGCGGAAGTTTTTGGGATCAGTCAAGTCTCCTTTCTTCGGGAGAAATATTGTGCGACCTTTACAGAACCATGGAGGAACATCACCTGTGTCCAAAAGAGAATTGAAACAATGAAGAAGTGGTGCTTGGACACATGGAAACATTCTCCAATACCGGTTTTGAATGCCATCAGGCCCTGTAGCTGTATTAGATTTGGACTTCTTTATAACAGTCTTCAGGCAGTCTGGTGAGATGTAAGAGACAAACGACCTAGTTACTTTCTCATGCATTGCATGGTCATAATCACCGACCCATGGTGCCTCCAGGTTACAGTTGACAGGTACAGACCACAACTGTTTCCAGAACCTTTCATAGGCAGCCATGGGAGGCCGTTTATCATGCTCATCAACACCACTTGTCTTGAGTGGCCTGTAAAATTGCTTTTCATTATTTCTAAATAGTTTATTTTGTTTGATAAATTTGTTTCTCTTTTCCCATTGTTTCTTTCTTTCAGTCCAAACTTTTAATTTTGCCTTTAGGGAATCAACAATTTGGAGCAGTACCTTTTCTTTTGTTGTTTTGTACTGTAATTTTAATTTTCTCCAGATTGCCTTTTGTCGTTTAGACATGGGATTCCCTGATGATCATAATTTCAGGCACGGCTCTATCCAGGAAATATATTTTCTAATTTCCGTTAATTTTACTTGAAATCGGTTTTTTCTTGGTTTATTGTTCTTAGTATTGGGAGATTTTTCTTTGGAAACTGTGTGAAGTTCCTCCAAAGTTCGAGCGGCAGCATAGACACAACAATTTACTTCATGTAATGAACAGTCCGCAGGGAGTTTTAGAGAGATAATTTCATTAAGTAAATCATTTTCATTTTTGGGAAAAGATACATTTAGTTGTTTAACTGGCCTCCGTTTCTCTAAAGGTAAATCATCTCTACAGTGAGGTGCAATTATGGCAGCGGTTGGTTTCATGGTTAATAGCCTTCTCCATGACAAGTGCATAAATGTATAGAGGTCCTGTAGTCTCTAGTGGGAACTTGTGGTTCACGGTGCCAAAACACCAAGCAGATCATCTTTGGTGACCTTAAGTAACGTTTGACATCCTGCACTGTAATCTGTTTCTTTGAGGGTCACTACTTTAAGAGGACATGAAGCCATAGCCATAGTCTATCCCTTCATCTTACGGTCAAACACTTAATCATACAGAAGTGAGGGGAACTTGTCTATGACCTGTGCTGTAAGGATCATGTTGGATTGTGAACGCGTGAGATAGGATCATTCATGAACATGAAGTGAAGCAAGCGAAATAGTTGGCTTTCTCTGTTGAGGTTCACTATGGACAAGAATGTATGTCCATGACATGAGCATGAATCTGACAGAAGTTCCCATTGCGCTTGAAAAGTTGTTGATGTTCTGTCAAATTAGATATGTGATACCAACACTGGTGATCATATCACAATTGACTTTCACTTGGGGATTCTTTATATGTGTTTCTGCTGGGTTGAAGGCCAAGAGGTCACGGGTCAGGGACACCTTCGCTGGGTAAACCATGATGTCATTAAATTCCATGAAGGGAATGAAGGCGAAAATATCAACATTTAGGTCCTCAACAAGTAGGCCTCTAAACATGAATTCTGTGTCATCTCTGACAACTGTAAACCAAGCATCACCCCTGACTTTAAGTGGGGAGATTCCATCAGGCATTTGTATTTGGAGCTGTGCTTAGAATTGGTAATAAATGAGTCACACACTTTGGGGTAATGGAATTGCGAAGTCAAAACGGACTGGTCTGTTTAAGGTCGGACCTTTTGTCAAATTGTAAGGGAGAAGAACTCAGAACTTTCACCTCCTCTGAAGAATAGACTTGACTTCACTTAGAAGAGACCTCAAGAGGTTTAGGATATTTCGGGTTTAAAGGAAGCAAGAGTATGGGATCTCAAGTCATTGCCGTATCAGTGCTCCTTTAGGCGAGGCTGATCCCTAAGAACGATTAGTGAGAACAATGTAAATTTGTGTTGATGGGGACATTTCCTCATCCTCCATCCCCACCTCCCATCCCACGAGCAAGTGCACATCCTAGATAATAATCGGCAGCAAGATCGCAAAAGTCGAACGTGAACCAGAAGATCAGCAAAGGCATCATCCAGAGACCAGAAGATGTAGGCAATCGACTGGTCAAATGGGAGAATCAGTTCTCCTTAATCAGTAATTCTATGATGCACCTGATTGGAGGTGCTCTGGTAAAGCACATTTGAGATGGTCCACAATATGGGTAGGCATGACTGCTGGAGTCAGTGTTCTATCACGAGATATCATGGGCAAACATTTGGGTAAACACACTAACCTCTAGATTGTTTCCATGGTTCTCTAAATACACCCTGCTGGATTACCACATTTACCATTTTACTGATCAAACATCAACTCTAGTACAATCAAACTCTAATACCATAACTACATGGAAAATAGGGGTAAAAGGTTGGGAGGATTTCTCCTTCCCCGTGTATTCTAAGCTATGATGCATAGTATTTTTGGTCCGTTCATATGACTACATTATCCTTAGTTTATTCGTATAGTGACACCAATTTTCTAGATCACGTGAATATTCCAGGTGGCGTCTCACCATGTGACAGACATCCTTTCCTGTCTTGTTCCCCAATGGAGACGGAACAATTGGAGGCATTGATCAAGTCCACCTGACACACTGGACCACCTGCAAGTGGAGATAAACCAATGGGCTCATTACTGGCAGTTAAGGTGGCAATGTAGGTGTCAAAACCCATCTTTAACCAAAAACAATCAGCTGAGTAGCAAAATACTGTAATTATATGAATGGATTACAAAAAATCGGTGATGACACCAGGTGTTTGCAAAAAGGTAAGCCTGTCCTATACCTGCAACACTGTAACACCGATAACTCACACAATTCGTTTACAGAATAACAGTTTGCTGTCGGGTAACTAACCTTACACAGTAGTATGGGTTTCCATCAAGCTATTCACAGCTGACACGAATGCACAGTTTTTCATTTGAAGATGCGAATCAGCCTTGATGCAAAGTTACTCTTTGCAAGTTTCATAATCAAAAAATGGAGATAAAGCTAATGTTCATAGAAGTACATCCACAGAGCCATCTTTGATTTCAGCAATTTACAAAGACACTGCTGTTTGGGGCAAGCATATACCGTTTCAGCTTTATATGATATTAAAGTTTCAAAGATTTAAATACAAAGTACAGTTACAGTCATAAAAAAGGCTATTTACAAACAAGGTTTTAGCTCCATGAAACATAACTAACCCCAAAATATCGTATCATTTACTCAAAGAATAATAGATACGTATTTCCAGCCTTGTTCGAAATCAATAATTCTATCAACAAAATGTTGATTTAAATATTCAATGGCAATCGAATATACGATTTGAGGAATTTTAAATACATTTTTATGTACAAATATATGTCCGAGAAATTATATAAAGAAACGTTTCCAAATAAAAGGGCATTGGCAGTCAAGATCTAGACCCGACAGGGTAGTGGTCGCCCACCAGTAACGACCCCACGACAAAATGAGACAACAACCGTTACAGCCTGCACCATGCATTACTCACTTTTCTTTTTACCACTTACTTATAACTCTAAACAAGCAACTTTAAACTCCCCAAACCTAGCAGTTTATAAACTGCTTTCCAACCACAAATTTGTAAAAGACGAAATACCAACTATTTCAATGATATTTTAGCGTAACACAACACACCAATTAAACTAAGTAACGTGTTAAGAAAATGAATTCAACCATGTTTTCAAGTTACATGACTACATTTATTGGTAAAGCTCACTGTAAAGGTGCTGTGTTGCGGATACGGAAGTAGGTTGTCCCCCTTGTCCGTTCCTTCTCGGTACTGCAGCTGCTTCCTCAGAGAGCCATCTGGTCATCTGATGTGAGTCCTGATTTCCCTCCATGACTCACTTTTCTGAAAGCATGTCACGGTCACGAAGAAACAATTAGCCAGTGTCAGGATAGTACAAATAAAAGTAACCATGTTTCACAGCAGACTCAATGACCGTTGACAGAAATACTATCTTATGCTGAGTTTTCACACACTTTGATAGAAATATGTCCAGCACAAGACCAATTCTAAACTGGAATATACTATTTGAAATTACAAATGCGTTTATACTTTGTGCGAAGGGGCTATTAGTCTAACAGTTACATTTGCTGGTAAGGTTTGTTTGGTAACATATACATTTACGTGTGTGCCTCAGAAACTGACAAGGAAATAATCCATAACGATCCTTGACAAAACCTAAATATTCAAGCACGCGCAATTACAAAATATCGGGTAATTTTCTATTCAAAGTTAAGACTGATTGGAAAATTGCTTCAGTTATATATCAATTAAACAGGATTGTTGGAGTTGTGCAGATATCGATGCACAATACACAATAATACATCATCAAATTTGACACACTAATGATTTGGATGATCGTCTCAAAGTTTCCTCAGCCATGGCACTATCGTTATTCACAATACGCTGCTATCATAGAAGGCATAGTTTTATTGATAAACTAGGATCTCCTTAACCTGGCATCGAGATGTAAATGACCTCACCCAGCACAAGCACTACCAGGAGGTGCACAACACCCTGATGCCAAACTTGCTGTCGGACACCCTCCGCTGGAACTCATCAGCTGCCCGAGTCATCTGAGTGTAAGAAGACACTGGACTTCCTGCTATAAGCACAGCACACAGGCTTTGAGGAAATGTCTGAATACTGCATCATCTAGAAAGAGTCTGATCAAAAGCTAATTAACATGTTCGAGAAATAAGAATGTTTACGATGTAGCGGATGTTAAAATGTAATATTTGTATTTTCCACAATGACATTGATGAATGTTTGCATCCATTACATTAATTAATCCTGCAGGCGATGCAGGTGTGTTTTGGACTCCTCCAAGGAAAGTGTTTTCATACAATAAGGTAATCCTCACATCCCCAACACCCCTTCCTGGCGCTGTGCTATTGGTGGGAAAGGATTACACTGAGTTTATCAAGCAACTCTTGAAGAGTATATTGCATTATTGCAACATGTGTTATAGGGCGATAATTATTAGGTTCCACAATGGTTCTTTTCTTAGGAACGTTTTCAAAACAACTAAGGAACTCTCTGGAGTCAGGCAGCATGTTGAACTTAATTAATAGATGCAACTGCACACAGAGAAATGTGTTCTAATAACGGTTTCATATGTTGCCCCAATGTCCTGGTGCTGTATTAGGTTTCGTACTTTTTACAGGCACTCTGGTGCAAATGGCCATTTATAGCTGGAATACTGGTGATTCCGGCGTAGAACAACAATGAAAACAACAATTTTACTCTTCACTTGGTTAACTATGGTGATGAAATGGATACTAGTTTTCCTTTCTTTTCGTACTGTTTTCCTGTTACCTTGAAAGCCAGGTCAAAGGTCCGTGTGCCGGGATGTCGCTACTACTGATACATGAGTTTGTCTCCTACCCAGCAGATTACCTCACCTAAGTCCATGGCATAGCCATCTGTTCAGATCATTCCAATAATTCACATCTAATGTCTGTGTTGGAAACTGTATTCCGCAGGTGCTATTTTTATGATACAAAAAATACCAGTGTTGCATTCACTGGTCGGGTGTTAATACATACCTGAACATGTACTAAACAAATATGTGTAAGTATGGCACTCACATTTGACCAGATGAACATGTTGAAGGGGGTGTGTTGAACTTTGTCTGACTACTGCAGATATGAGCTATGACACATCACATTCATCTTCCGACATGTAGAGGGAGATAACAAATGTAAGGATGAAATCAACATTAGCGTGTACTACTTGAATCATCAAATAAAAGTCCATTTTTATTTAAATAGCAGTGGTGGATGTTTTTGATGCTCTGTTGGTTCAAAAACGAGGGTTTTGAAAACAGCGTCGAATGGTAAAGGTTTGTTTTCATTATGAAGAAATGACCTCCAGATGTTTCACATACACCGTTCATAATGTTTTATAACCTATTTATATTTTTAGAAAGAGATCCAAACCAACAAGGCATACAGAAACATGGGGTGCTTTGAAATAAAGATTTTTAAAACAAAACGAGAAAAGTCGCCGACTTTAAAAATAGATCTTAGTTTACGTAAAACGTACAGGCAGTGTTTGTTGGCATTCTGTGTTGACTCCACAGGTATTTACTGTTATTTCAGTTTATCATCGACGATCGTTCCGAAGTACATGTATTTAGTGACTACTTCCTCGTTGTAATCATCTATAGATAAACATTAGATTTTTGCTCCAGGTTCTAAAACCATCTCTTTGGCTTTCCTGGGATCATCATCACCAAATAGAGAGACAACAAACCAATGGTTCCATGCCTGTTGATGTCGGTGCTCGAAAGTAAAAGGTGAAAACCTCAAAAATAAGAGGTGTATAAAGAGGACATACGTTACCCTCTGAATCTCATATATTGTCAACTGACAAGCAATTTCACGAGCAAAATCCACTTTTGTAGTTTTGAGACTATACATACTTTGGTGTTTATTCAACAGTAGTTTATATAATATAAATGAGGTACTAACAACGTCCCCGTTGGCCTATGCAGACAGAAAACTCATACATTAACGCGTCACCTGCCAAATCACAATATATACCCAAATAAGTACTAAACAGGTTATGAAAATAAAACACTCACATTCAAAATGATGAAGGGGGTGTGTTGACATTCGTTTCATCACAGCCACCAGCAAGTACAACTACCAATACACATAGGGATGCTATCTCAGCAAATGACGTCACCCAGCTGAACAAATCACTTTTATCTCTCCTGATGGAAAAGGGGGGTAAGCAATGCTGTGATCCTTTTGTGTCCGAGAGAACGTTTTAACCTCCAAAGACAGTAGACAAAACTGATGTGAAATTAACATTTGCAAGTGTTTACGTGATTATCGAATGAGTCAGCAAGGCGCATGCTGATCTACCTATGGGGTATGGGGGTGGGGTATGGGGGTGGGGTATGGGGGTGGGGAATGGTGGAAATAGGCAGAACAGTCAACATTTGTTCGGGAGAAACATTTTTCCGACTTATTTAAGTAATGTTTCCACAAGTGTTCGAATTAGCATTCAAGTGCGTGTAAGGGTGGGAAGACATGCACTGTCTCTCAGGGCATATTTGTTTTCGCAGTTCCCATAATGCTATTTTACAGTACACCGATCACTTAATTCACACATTTTTCTAGTGTGGCTTGAGATTATCACGTGGATGTTGTCTGTATCATATCAGTGAAGGAGTATTGGTCATGGGATGTATGTCTCGATGTATTTATAGCGGACGGCATTGATGTAGTGGTGTATACATCGTGACCCCATATATGATACTAACGTACTGTGGAGGCCACATTGAAACTATAATCCGAACATTTGTAAAATATAAATGTCAAAAGTTGGAAACTATTCTTTCTGAAATATAGGTCAGTGGCTTCTGACTCTTGAAGGTCCAGGGTAGAATAGGCCTTCAGAAACCCATACTTGCCATAAAAGGCGACTATGCTTGTCGTAAGAGGCGACTAACGGGATCGGTTGGTCAGGCTCGCTCCCATTTGCGCAAATCGATGCTCATGCTGTTGATTACTGGATTGTCTGATCCAGACTCGATTATTTACAGACCGCCGCCATATAGGTGGAACACTGCTGAGTGTGAGTGTGTCAATCAGTGGCTTATCCTCAGTATGTCCTCATTTCAGTGAATTCTCAGGACATGACGTTTATAAGGGAAAATGGATTTCAAGAACTATCCGTTATGAAGTGTTGACAGAAAAGAAAAATCAACTGCAGTCAGGGCGTTTACATGGATCACTTATGTTCAACAATATTTGTCCACTAACTACAACAACACATATGTCACAAATGATTTACAATAGTACATACAAGCCGTGTAATAAACAACTTACAATACTTCCCTAAACAGCATTACATCAATATATTTCACTGTGTGTGCTATAATGCTCCACTACTATACACACTATTACATCAATATATTTCACTGTGTGTGCTATAATGCTCCACTACTATACACACTATTATATCAATGTATTCCATTGTGTGTAGTATAATGCTCCACTACTATACACACTATTACATCAATATATTCCATTGTGCGTGTGCTATAATGTTCCACTACTATACACACTATTATATCAATGTATTGCATTGTGTGTAGTATAATACTTCACTACTATACACACTACTACATCAATATATTTCACTGTGTGTACTATAATGCTCCACTACTATACACACTATTACATCAATATATTCCATTGTGCGTGTGCTATAATGCTCCACTACTATACACACTATTATATCAATGTATTGCATTGTGTGTAGTATAATACTTCACTACTATACACACTACTACATCAATATATTTCACTGTGTGTACTATAATGCTCCACTACTATACACACTATTACATCAATATATTCCATTGTGCGTGTGCTATAATGCTCCACTACTATACACACTATTACATCAATATATTTCACTGTGTGTGCTATAATGCTCCACTACTATACACACTATTATATCAATGTATTCCATTGTGTGTACTATAATGCTCCACTACTATACACACTATTATATCAATGTATTGCATTGTGTGTACTATAATGCTCCACTACTATACACACTATTACATCAATATATTCCATTGTGCGTGTACTATAATGCTCCACTACTATACACACTATTACATCAATATATTTCACTGTGTGTGCTATAATGCTCCACTACTATACACACTATTACATCAATATATTTCACTGTGTGTGCTATAATGCTCCACTACTATACACACTATTATATCAATGTATTCCATTGTGTGTACTATAATGCTCCACTACTATACACACTATTACATCAATATATTTCACTGTGTGTACTATAATGCTCCACTACTATACACACTATTACATCAATATATTCCATTGTGCGTGTGCTATAATGCTCCACTACTATACACACTATTATATCAATGTATTGCATTGTGTAGTATAATACTTCACTACTATACACACTACTACATCAATATATTTCACTGTGTGTACTATAATGCTCCACTACTATACACACTATTACATCAATATATTTCACTGTGTGTGCTATAATGCTCCACTACTATACACACTATTATATCAATGTATTTCACTGTGTGTACTATAATGCTCCACTACTATACACACTATTACATCAATATATTTCACAGTGTGTGCTATAATGCTCCACTACTATACACACTATTACATCAATATATTTCACTGTGTGTGCTATAATGCTCCACTACTATACACACTATTACATCAATATATTTCACTGTGTGTACTATAATGCTCCACTACTACACACACTGCTACATCAATATATTTCACTGTGTGTGCTATAATGCTCCACTACTATACACACTATTACATCAATATATTTCACTGTGTGTACTATAATGCTCCACTACAAAACACAATACTACTATACTACATTAATTTGATCTTAAGCAATTACAACATTCTACTACAATATACACCGCCATATTAATATAGTCTTACACTACTAGAACACTAGATTAGATTCAAGATGGAAACATCTTGAAAAGGTATCTCCTACCAGATTGGCTTTTGAGTCACCGCTTTCTGGCATAGGACTCTAAACTAACATATCGATACTTCCTGCTTTCAACAAATATCTTTTAGGCCAAGACATTCCAGAAGAATCAAATGAGAGTAAAACTATTTTCCATGTCCTGGGCTTGGCATGACCAGCCAGGTGGTAGCACAGGATCCCTTCTACCATCCGTCTATGTGAAGTTAGGGTCAAAGTGGTATGTTTAGCAAAATGAACATAGTTCCGTACTCTTTTGTACACACGTTTGAAAAAAAGTAACTTAGCACTTAACTGTGGCAACAGCAGGGGAAGATCATGACAGACCGTTAACTGATGGCCTCCACCTTATACAGTTGTCGGTAGCTGCAATCTGTCGCCAAGAGATTGTGCGGTGCTAACGTTGCATTGCAGGTTGCATTTTCCGACAGGTAAGTTTCGTTTATACTTTCAGTGGTATTGTGTACTGTATGCCACGTACACATTTTCAAGTACACAAACATATTTGAAAAATGATTTGCAGATAGCATGAATGTTCATTTACATATGCTTGGCAACAATTAGGAGCACGAAACTCAATACAACACAAAATCTCTGTCTAGAATTTGTACTTTACTAAAAAAAAAGTGTAATTCCAAATATAACATATGTTACATTTGACCAATTTCTAAATGTCTCTGTTCCTCTCTCACACAGCACGTTTTGAAGGACGTACTGCTTGTAAGTCAGGGTCTAGGTTTTCGAAGCTATCTTAGCGTTAAGACAGTCGTAAGTGCCATACATTAGCTTTAACTTACGATTATCTTAGCGCTAGGAGAGCTTCGAAAATCCAGGCCCAGGTTGTGTTCTGCAAAGGTTCTGTCGTTTTGTGTTTGTTTTGTAAATTTGCCACCCACAGGCCAGTGGATGATCATCAATGTGTAGAAGGCGTGGTTTATCCAAATCCTCGTGACACTCAAAACAAATGCCTAAGTGGGTGCAGCGCACCCTACTGAACGATGCATTTACTCCGTGTGCATTTTACTTTCCGTATCCTTCAGCACCTCAATTTATACCTAATGCTCTAATTGAGAAGGTAATTTCAAGTGTGCGTTGGGTGTACCCTGTCTGATCTTTATAATCAGAACCAGAGTGTCTCGCAAGTACGTATGCTACATGGTTTTGTATTAAACTATGTAACTTCTCTAAAACTTCAACTGATTTATTCATCTTTACAATTATTTCTACATTATGCTCTACTAGATCTAGACCTGCATATGATGGGTGTTTTTACTCCTGTTGGTAAAGCAATCTGCGAAATAAACAAGAATGCAGATTGATATTTCTGCTGCTAAAATACATTTTGAAAATATTACAACAGCTTATCTCCTCTGTGTCATTGCAGTTTATCATGACAAAGATCAGAATGGGTCAAATAATTAAACTGAACAAAAAGACAAAGTCATCAATACAATGACAATATACGCCTCACGATTATGTCAAATAGTTATGACTATCTTTTGGTGTGTATATCGCAAAGTGAAAAGAGAGTATGGAAAGGTTCTTAAGTTCCAAAGAAGAGCACTGCCACCAAATTCAATCGATATCAAACTTGTTGCCATGGAAACGCAAAAACTATATATATTATTTTAAAAATCAAAACTATCAAAAACAACAGTTCACTACCAGACTTATCAGGTGCCAGATTGGTGAATAAACACCAAACGGTTTTGCAAGTTCGGCTCCATAAAAAAGCACCAATTTTAGTCTCAGCCAAACTTGTTGCCATGGCCTCGCAAAAAATTTCGTATTCAGAAATCCTAAACTCTCCCAGGGTGCCAGTTCATCACTAGTCATATCTATGTGCAAAATATGGCTTTGAAATATTGAACGGGTTTTAAGTTCTGCTCTGGAAAAAACGAATGTGTTGGGGGCCATTTTTAGGCAGCACTCACCAAATCTTAACACCTCTTCCGATTGAATTGGGGAGGGCTGACAAACTCGACTCGTACCGACGAAAGATATACTTTAGATATAATTTTAATGTCTGGGTTTTTCTGTAGCAATCAGCTGGGATGCTACTGGCAGTGGATACCTTGCCTTGCACGCAGTGCCTTTTGAGGCACATGGTTCATACTTACAATCACTTACATCACACTGATTCTTCGTATATTAGTGGAAGTTGTTTTCAATAATGTGAAATTTTACGATTGAATTAAAAAGTAAATAATTCTTAAGTCATGAGCTTTTCTTCTGAAAATCTGTTCTAGAGAAAACTGAACTGCCTCTAGAGGTTTACCCGGTAAAATGGGAACCTGGCGACACAATAGAAGTTTATAATCTGCAACCCATTCGGCCTCCCTGTCACATTTGTGGCTATGAATTTGACACGATATTAATACATGGTGAAATATGATACATTCAAGTAAGCTCTGTACCTGCGTACAAAACGCAGTTGACGATAACAGCACTGTGATATTAGTTCAGTGGTAGGTCTGATTCGTGGTCCGAGACATAACTTCACGCTTTAGCAAAATGATGCCCTGCCACAAATCGCCCTTGTTGTAACGACAGAACATCCCTGTACTCGCCTTGCCAGCTGTTTCCTGTACCCCATCGAACATGTTTGGGATGAAATGGAGAGACGTTGACGTCAAGCCCACAACTGTGAACTGACTTTGACATCACATATCTTCAGTCACGATGTCTAGTGTCAAATCATACAGCTTTCGGTATTAACCTGTCAACGGTTAAACCGTGATAAAGGAAAAGGAAAACACCACAAGTAATAGTATTATCTTTTTGCATTTAAAATGACACAACATCAAACAATGCACAATTACTTCAATTACTACAATACATTAGCATACATTGAAACGCGAACAGGTATCGAGCCTAGTATGAACTATTGACGAGAGGCAACAGTATAATTCAGTAACTATCAACTATCCATAATTTATCCGACATCAATTTCTAATATAGAAAAGGGAGTGAGTGAGTGAGTGAGTGAGTGAGTGATTGAGTTAATATTTTACGTCACATCGGCAATATCTCAGCCATATCGTGACGGGAACATTTAAATGAAATATAATATAAAAAAGTAATACAATATTATCGTAAGAATGGATTATAATATATGGCTGAACATTCCTCTTGTGAAAAAGAGAAACAAAATCATAATGGCACCGAATGCTAAAACATAGAAAAATATCTACTATCACTTTAGATTATAGACTCTGAATATTTATCAGATACTATCATCTATCAAATTCCAAACTATTCAGTAGTCTCAAATAGACAATGTGCCCAAATGACAGGTGTATATACACTGACAAGTGACTGGCCGATAACAGTATGAAATATTACGAGTAGAATAGACAAGGACAAAGAAAATGTCACATTTGTCAACGCACGCCAGATGGAAAAGACTGAACGGCTGCGGCTGCTGGAATATGATGGGTGATTATGTCAAAGGTAACGGGGAAAACAATTCCAAATTATCGGAGGACCATAAACGCCTGGAGCAGTAGGAGGAAATCTTTTGAACTGAAATCGATTTTAACCAGCTGTCATACATGTTCCCAGGTACAGTATCTGACTGTCTGCTTTTGATATTTTTTTAAACTGGGTTAACAACAAAACATGTACGGTGGTGGAGTATGCTCTCAAATACTCAAATTTTGTGTTCTTTTCACGTTAACTCTCTCTTATCAAGTAATGAATGTGCAATTTTAAAAACAAAAATTTATGGAAGTGGAAAAATTAAGTCGGTATCATGATCATTTAGAAGCCATTGTCTCTTTCTGAATTCTCATTTAATCTGAGGTTAATATCACACACGGTGTGCTTTTTGAGTAAACATGTGCGCATGTGAGTGATGACTATGGTTTCACACTATGACAATTTGGCCATCGTCTTTCGTGTTCAAAGTAACAAGTTTCGACATAACTTATATAGCATTTAATATAACGTATTTCCTCAAATAAGTGCCCGGGCGCCTATTACTTGAGCACACCGTCAGACCCGACGCTTGATAAGGACTGGAGCTTATTGGATATTCGGCGCTTTAACGTTTCAACAGAAATAAATATAGATTTGCCACTGGCATTTAAAAGCATCATTACAAACATCGAGTCCAACTGCGTAGATCGATGCTCACAATCTCTGGATTGTCAGGTGAAGACTCGGTTATCTACACACTGAAGTCGTATAGCTGGAATACTGTTTATTGCCGCGTTAAACATCAACGAAGAGCAGTACAATGTATATCGATAGATCCCTCATTTTACCTCAGGATCTCCCTTCAGTTGTTGGAGGTCTACAGCCCATGGTTTATATAGTCTTGTTTCTTTTTAATTAAAGTCACTATGCTTGTCATAAGAGGCGACTGAAGAGATCGGGTCGTCAGGCTTGATGACATGATTGACACATATCGTATCCCAATCGCGCAGATTGATGCACATGCTGTTGACCACTTGTTTGTCTGTCTAAACACGATTAGTTACAGACCGCCGCCATATAGCTGAACTATTACTAAGTGTGGCGTAAAACTAACTTCACTCACTCTTTCATTAAAATATTTTAGTTTTTCGTGCCAGTTTTATATTCATACCTGTGATATTACTGTCCATCGTCCACAATTTCTCTTCAAAATGTTTTCGTCACTATTGTCTAAACTGTTGAGATAGTGGCTTAGATGTTGTCGATGTGACGTTAAATATTAACTCACTCACTCACTCATTTTCTGAACTCGTATCTCTTTCCAGCAAATCAAAATGAATGGCATGTTAAGAAGACTGGTGTTCCTGGTGATCGTACTATGCGCTACTACCTGGTTTGGGATTTGGCATAACAGTCGAACAGTTATTTATGACGTCAACATGCACATGTCTACACATGGACACGTGCAATCCAACGCGGCAACCAAGACCATGACTCGTGACATCCAGTGTGTAGGAGCAGCTCGAGATGAGGCAGAAGACCTATTCTGCATGGTATGTTCTATTCGTCCCTATAACAACCCTAGAGAAATTACTCTCATTACTCTGTTGTACACTGACGGATGCTGTAGATTTGTGTTCAGCTCAGGGTAGGTGGAGTAGCCCTGTGGTTAAAGCGTTCGCCCGTCTCGCCGCAGGCCAAGGTTTTCCGTAGGCCTTGGTAGAAAGGTCAGTGATTTACCTGAAAAACATCTCGCCCGAGAAGCCACGTGAACATATGATGCTAATAAAGAAAGGGAGATAAATCTTATATGTCCACCTATGTCCACCATAAAAAAGATCGTGAAGGTAACGTTAGAATTGATCTTCAGCAGCCCATGCTTTAGGTGACAATAGGGATCGGGTGGTCTGACTGGATTGACATATGTCAATTTGCTTACATCTTTGTTAATGGTTTCGATCCTCGGATTGTCTGGTCCAGACTCAATTATTTACATACCGCCACCGTATAGCTGGAATATTTCTGAGAGCTGCGTAAAAGTAAATTCACTCACTCACTCACTCCGCCGCAAAAATGTTCGAAAGCTTCTTCGAAGTAATTAACGTTATTTTATTGATCAGGAAACATTTTGAACAGAATTTGGGAGATGTTTACAAAATCATTACAGGAAGAAAGAGCATGTTCGCTTTCACCACCAAGGACTGCTTCAGTAGCTGTAATATAGCTTAAAATAGAGGGAAAGTTAAAACGACATGCCCCCTTGCCGTTGTTATGAGTGAGTTTAGCTGTACGCCGCACTCAGCAATAGTCCAGCCATATATGGTCTGTAAATAATCGAGTCTGGACCAGGCAATCCAGTGATCAACAACATGAGCATCGATTTGCGCATTTGGGAACCGATGACATGTGTCAATCATGTCAGCGAGCCTGACCACCCGATCCCGTTATTCGCCTTTTACGACAAGCATATATAGCCGCCTTTTAAGGGCAAGCATGGGTCGCTGAGGGCCCATTCTATGCCGGGACCTTCACGAGTCCGTAGTGATCCTTGCGGGAGTTCGATCACGATCTTGTGGTCTCAGTTGATACATTGAGATTATACTGTCTTCTCACATCGGGTTTTTGCCTTTACTCGTCGAGAATCTGAACTTTCAGTTTGAATAGGAAGTATGAGCGTCAACAAACCTTTCAAAGACATCGTATGAACGCACTTCCATTTCTCTTCATCGTCAGCACCAGCTAAAGGGATGGGATGCGCGTTGACAACGTAGAAGCCCCATACACATATATAGGGTGTCATCCGTGTCATCCTTGATTTGGACGGTTTTCAAGAATGTAGATAAATCAATAGACCATCAATCATCCCGCATCGCGCAGTTGTCAGGTTTGTCTCTAGCCGGCGTTTTCTTTTTCTTTTCTGTGCTGCTTTAAAATACTACATCGTATGTCACAGGAAAGACCGAAATATTTGCCGAACTTCAAGAACCCGTGCTGGTATGCTAAGGAGGATGGGAAGTTTCGCCTCAAGTGCGTCCCATACTATCATATTCTTGGAGTGTCCAAATCGGGAACCACCGACCTCTCATACCGTATAAGGGCCCATGAAGACGTCCTGAATTGCAATGATTGTCAACATAACAAGGAAATATTTTACTGGTGCCGAACAAGATATGGTAATTGTTATTTAATATGTAATTCATACGGATGTGTACGGGTGAGTAAATGACTGACAAGAATTTTAAACACCTTTACTGTTGGAATGATACAAACATACGAACTAGTTCTTTTGGGGCTAATGTTTGTCTCCTACGACAGACAAACGTAACACAGTCTAGTAACCGAAGGGTAATAGTTACCATGGCGTAAGTACGTCAGCTGAGGTGAAATATGCAAATTTTGCTCAATTTAGTGGCTGCTTGTAATAGCTCAGACTTAAGCTAGATTTACAGTGCCAGCCCACTGAGATACGGGGGGATGTCAATACGTTTGAGCCTTGCATAGAAAAACACAAAATATTGGTATCAACCACATTTATTTTTCAACATAGTCCCCTTGTGAGTCAAGACACTTGTTCCATCTTTTCTGCCAGGCGCTGATGCCATCTCTGTAGAAGGCGCCATTTTGGTCCTCAAACCAAGCCTCAGTAGCAGCAATAAGCGCATTATCATCCTGAAATCTACGACCACGCAAGTGTTTCTTGAGATTTGGGAACAGATGGTAATCACTAGGTGCCAGGTCTGGAGAGTAGGGGGATGCGGTAAGCTTTCGTACCCGCATTCCTGGACAGCAGCGGCTGCAACGCGAGAGGTGTGTACTGGAGCATTGTCTTGATGTAGAAGAATACCAAGTCTGATCTTGCCCAGGCGCTTCTCTTTGATTGACTGTCGCACTTGCCTCAACAGGTTAGCGTAATCTTCCCCATTCATTGTTCTTCCTTTTGGTAAGTAATCTATGTGGATGACTCCTTTGCTATCCCAGAAGACTGTCGCCATTACCTTCTGCACTGATCTGGAGGCTTTGAACTTTTTGGTCCTGGGAAAAGTGACATGTTTCTATTCCATGGATCTTCTTTGCTCTCAGGATCATAGTGGTGGATCCAGGTTTCATCACAGGTTACTAGCCTAAAGTGAAAATCGTCTGGATTCTTGTTGTATCTGGTTAGCATGGAGTTACTTATGGTGACCCTTGTTTGCTTCATTTCATCTGTAAGCATTCTTGGCACCCATCTTGCGCACACCTTAGACATGACGAGATGTTCATGAAGAATTGTCTCGATGGATCCGTGTGAAATGCCTGTGGTCTCCTCTAACTCGTGGAGTGTGATTCGACGATTTTCCAGTACAAGTCTATGCACTCTGTCAATGTTTTCCTGACTTGCTGTTGTGCGAACTGGACGGGGGTCATCGAGACTCTCTCTACCATGCTTAAATTCATTGACCCATCGTTTGATGGTAGTAGATGAAGGGGAAGACTTCCCATAAACTGCTGAAAGCCTTTTATCAATGTTCTTCCCCAAGTTTCCTTCAAAAACGTAATTACTGCTCTATACTCAATTTTATTCAATTTCACTGCCGTGAAGGGGGTCTCTTTCTGTCAATGTGAGCTGTTCAATAACTTCTGAGAGTAGGATACCAAAACTTATATATCACATCAGCTACATCCCAAGGTTCAATGTCGTACCATAGGCTGTGACAACTGGGTATGAAAAATGCTCAAGGCGCAAAACTTATTGACATCCCCTCGTACCATGCCGCCGTTAAACATGAATACTCAAACACATTATACCGACTCCGAGTCTTGTTGTACCCATAAATGCCGAACGTCAAGCAGGGACCAACAAGTACCACATTTTGTCGTCTTTTGGTATGATGCGGCCGGGGATCGAACCCGTGACCTTACGCTCTCCGAGCAGACGCTCCAACCACTACACCACAGAGGTGGCTACATGTGTCACAGCCTGTTACCCGAAGGTTAATAGTTACTATGGAGTAATTACGGAAGCACCTCGGTACCTCCTCTGTCTAAAGTTGTACCGTGAGTTCAATGCTGAAGTAAACAGGGTTCCGTCTTTCTAGACCGCAAACTAGCAACTGGAGAAGCAATTAAGCATCATGGTTGCAAATGTAAGAAATCCAAAACTTCCAGCGAACTGAGAAGTTATGGCAGATGATTTTACTTTAATTAGGAAACTGACACTGAAACATATACACAGGGAAATAAGTTAAGCATCCTCGGTACATTGTTTAAAGGTTGTGCGTTTCCACTAATACCAGTACATACATCTTGAAAGTGTTTAAGGGTCATATTTCTGTAAAATCATATCTTGGCCAGAGGAAAGCAAAAAAAAGGACAGCTTTCTTCAACGTTTTAAAAACGGATATAGCACAATGCACTGATCACCTGCTTTGGTTGGACATGATATCTGTTTAAATATGGAGCTAGATAGGGGATCAAACAACATGAACTGAATATGACGAGAGATTCGTATGTAACTTATCCGTATGGAACGTTATCCGATCAGTGACTGGTTTCATATATTGATAATATACAATATAAGATTAGAATGAGTTTACTTATGATTAAAATCGCTTATTCACCAATGTAGGGAAATATATCACTGATATTTCAAATCATTCATTTTGACAGGTTATACGAAAAGAATGACGAAGGGGACACTATGTAACTTCAGCTGCTATCAACAAAAGTTCACAACTGCGGCACGAAAGATAGAACAGAAAGTTACAGAGACAGGATACCACAAAATGATTACAGGTAGCGATACATAACCAAAATAGTCCTGACTGTCGCCATCGTGAACTCGCGTAACCTTCGTTCGTGGAGAGAAGAGAAGTGAGGTGAAATTCGTATCTCAACAGCACGATTTCACCTCGTATACTCACTGAGTAGTTACTTGTTTAATGGGCATTCTAGAAGTTGGTGAGTCAAAAACAAAACGTACAGCTTTTTGGATTACGTAATAAATAAGACGTTGTAATCCATAAAGCTGCATGTTTCATTTTTCACTGAATAGTTTATTCACTGATTCAGCAAGCTGAAAAATGCCAGTATTCCACGCATGCATCAGGGAATGACAGGACGCAAATTCAAGCTTAGTACTTATCATTGATGATCATGACCCACATTACAATAACAGTAACTGAACTGCAACAATCTTATAGTGTTAATGATAATATTTAAGTGTCTGCTACCCCAATTTTGTACTCTAGGGCTCCTGAAATTTAAAAGTACGAGTCCCAGGAACCCCAAAAACACGAATGACACGTTTGTTTACCAAAGCCATTTCCAATCATCACCCATTCGTGTGCACACAAAAGGTGTGCACACCTTGTTTGGTGGACTAGGTGGTCGGTTACAATGTATCACTATGTAAAACAACACATTGTAGTAAGTATCTACACCTAGAATTACAGTCGATGAGATGTGAGAAAGTTGGTGCTAAAGGTATCCCACTTACTTGACATAATTTAAAAATAACATTTGGTATTAGTGATCTTGTGCTATTTATCTCAGTGGTGGACAATTAGATTTAATGTGTTTGCGTATAGTGTAGAGATTCGGCACATTTTTGTCAGCGAGGCGTTGCGTTTGCTATACATCAAAATGACCGCTTCGGGACGTCATTTACTTAATTTACGAGTTATATGATAATTACCGCGATCCGCGAATCGAGGTTATAATGGGAGTAAATTAAAGGAGAAAACACTCCTCAAAGTTTTTGTTAGCAAATGCAATCACTGTTCTTTAACGGTTCAGCTTGCTGAATAAACTATTCAGTGAAAAATGAATCATACAGCTTTATGGATTACAACTTCTTATTTATTGCGTTTTAATTTTGACTCACCAACTTCTAGAATGCACATTAAACAAGTAACTACTCAGCGTCCTCTCTAGCAACGATTCTTGCTAGGGGAAAATAATTGTACTTTGAAATTGAAATGGAATTGGTTTCAAAGCCTCATTTACATATCTTCTAAACTTGAATGTTAACGTTTACACTCAAGTGAATTAGGGTGAAAATCAACAAGTTACAAATCAACCAAAAGTGAAAGACCTTAACAGGTTAAAATCGACCAGAAGTAAAAGGCACCGACAGGCACCTAAAGCAAAACCTACTTTGGTTTTCATGAGCGAGAATTAACCCAGAAAGGGATGTGTAAATTCAATTAACATTTTATAAATTAGGTTACGGCTCTGTACTTGTGTGTGTTACTAAAAGTGCTATATTTATGAGACATGCATGTGTTCCTTTTGTTTCGTCTGTCATCAATCACCCTCTTCGTCCAGGTGACGCATCTCCGTTAGACTTCGCCGATTTCCGAGCTTGGCCCAATATACCTCAAAATGCAGGTTTGGAGAAACCAGTGGTTTTGACGCCCCATCTTATGAGACACGTGTATGCAGATCCAAAGTTCATCATCATCTTAAGAAATCCAACTGATAGGTGGGTACATGTTTTGTGTTTTTAGAAATATCCTAACTCCTAGCTTCAAGTGTTTGTTTGTGTATTGATAGACAGCTCAACATTTGCTACGGATAAGGTTTTAATGATATCATAGTTTCATTTTTGTTTTCCCCCGTGAAGGTCCGGGTTAGAATTGGTCTTCAGTAACCCGTGCTTGCCGTAAGAGGCGACTAACCGGATCGGGTCGTCAAGTTGACCTCTGTCATCCGTTACCAGTTGTGCAGATTGATGCTCGTGCGGTTGATCACTGGATTGTCTGGTCCGGGTCGATTATTTACAGACCTCCCCCATATAGTTAGAACATTGCTGAGTGCAGCGTAAAAGTAAACTCACCTTTCTACAACAAACAATGGTACCGCCAACAAGTCATTGTTTGTGTTTTGTTTGAATGTATCGTGTGTTAGAGAGCACGACGCCATTTGGTGCAGAGGACGAAAACAAATTTCAGCTCTTATTTCCCTTCATCTGGGCTACAAAACATCGCAACGTCTTTGGTGTCAACCAAAGTGTGACTATAGTTTGTTTGCAATGAAAATGTATCGATATATTTTACTTTAAACGAAAAAGTGAATCCGATACAGTGAAATAAAGATAGGGAATCCTCATAATTTCACCTTGTGAAATGAACCTTTACACACATTGAATGAAACACCGAGAATACGTAGGGTTGGTCTGTCTGGTTGGATGTTTAGAACATGTCCACTCATTAATATAGAAGTGCGTGGGTATTTCGTCACTTTTAAAAAACGAATCTTCTCTCTGTGGAAACGCAATGTTTGATCTGGTAAGTCTTAAGGAGATAGGATACAAAATATCAAAATGTCAAGAAATTGCTAAATTTGGTGTCATTTTGTAGAAACATGTGTCCCGAATCTAATTATGTAACAAAAATAGCAAGTCACCGAGGCATTTATTGACAAGTTGCTCCCTCTTGTGCTACCGTCTGTGAAAAGTCATATGTCAATAAAAATTGTCCTAAGAGTAAATTGTTTTCTTTTATTTTTCAATATGTGGGATTTTTATAAAGATATTTGCGTATTGACATTAAATAAAGCAGGAAATTCAATTTTCAAGGCAGTATATAAGATTTGACATTGATTAACTTCTGAAAAACAGCAAAAAAATATTGTAAATATAAGATTTGTTCATAAAATGAATTTTCAATTAGTAAATTCACTCTAAATTAATATTAAAAAATGTAACAAAAATATGTTACCGGGTGGTATCAACATTATCTCCAATTAAAACAGCATACCGAAATTAAATTTGATAACGAGATAACTCTTGCCCTGTTTTACCTCAGGATAAATCCTTGTGTGGTCAAAATATCCTGAAGGCATTCGTCCCTACTCGTCCCTACTCGTCCCTACTCGTCCCTTTCCGTAACCTCCAAGAAGACTTGTCCCCTCTCTCGACGACTGTCATGTGCGAAAATATGACGAACCAGTCTGTACCAATCAGAACGCGAGTAATGACTGCAGAGCTTTGACTAAAAATAATCCGCATTACAGGTATGTTACTGTTTTTAAATCATGAAAAAATATATCGTCATAGTGAAAGTACTGAGAACGTAGCTAACAGAATTGTGCTGTCTAATATGATTTTTTCAAAAATAATCATGTGACTGACAGTGAGAGATTCAAATACACGCACATGCGTCTGTTGACATAAGGTATCTCACTGGTGTGTTCCGGCGGTATTGTGGGCTTGTTAATGGTGATTGTACGCGCGTTTTCATCAGGTTTAGGAAATATACCAAAAATTGCTACGAGTTTCAAAACAATATCATATCTGTATGTAACTAATCACGTTTAATCTATAACATTGGGTGACCCGTAAAGGTCACGAGGTAGAATAGGCCTTCAGCAACCCGTGCTTGCCATAAAAGGCGACAATGCTTGTCGTAAGAGGCGACTAACGGGATCGGGTGGTCAGGCTTGCTGACTTGGTTTACACATGTCATCGGTTCCGAGTTGCGTAGATCGATGCTGATGTTGTTGATCACTGGATTGTGTGGTCCAGACTCGATTATTTACAGACCGCCGCCATATAGGTGGACTTGCTGAGTGCGGCGTAAAACAAAACTCATTCACTCACTCACTATAGCATTGGGTGAACATTTCACATATCTGGGAATATATCTGACTTTTCTTATAGTCATTCATATAGTTTTCAGCGAATTCAGTTAAAACTCCGCTAGGGGTATGATAGCAAAGTTACACGGATGTTCAGTTTGAGAAATATTTGTTATTCTCGAATTTCTGCTTCTGGATTTAATGTAGCTGTGTTTTTGTTTGTTTGTTTTGTTTTGTTTTTTGGGTTTTTTTTGGGGGGGTTGTAAATTTTGTTTGCACATTTGCTAAAACAAATCTAATTTGTGAATATTAAACCCTTTTCCGAAAGATAATTGTTAATCTAAGATGAACATGTGGTAATGATTACGTCAGAATGTGTCTTAAACACATATGTTTTTCTCATTCATTTAGTTGTATCGAGGAGGTTTAATTATTTACAATACATCAGCGAAAACAAAAACAGCAAGACAATGCATGACTACTTCGGTGGTATAAGTAACACTGGGATCAAATAGGAACAGTTATGGTTTCTTTTTAAAGTAGTTCTAATGTTCCTACTCCAATATGAAATCCTTCGAGGGGGGCACGAGTCGCTGTTCGTCTTGTCCCGGAATACCACGAGTTGATCACGAATGCATACGAGAGGAGCACGAGTCGCTATTCGGCTTGTCCCGGAATAACTCAAGCTGATCACGAATGACCATGAAGTATGATTAGAAGCAATGTAAAGGGAAATAACTGCGTAACATCAATACATGCTCATACTGTCACATCGCGTCGCATACGGTAAATGACTGGGTTTCGTTTTACGCAGCTTTTGCAATATTCCAGCTAATAATATCACGGCGAGGGACACCAGAAATGGGCTTCATACACTGTACCCATGTCAAGAATCGAACTCAGGTCTTCCATGTGACGAGCGAACGCTCTAACCACTAGGCTACCCCACCGCCCCAGTTGAGATAGTAACCGTGCAAGCAAACAGAAGTGTTGCTAAGCTACTAGTATGAAATTGAAAAAACGAATTTCTAAGGTAATAATTTCAGTGGAATCAGTCTGAATTTATAACTTAAGTAATGTGAATGCAGGTTATATTCTGAGTATATGATGAGAATCGGGCAGTCGGCAGAGGATTTCCATGAAGCTGTCAGTCAAGATATTCAGACCGAGAAGACCTGTATGAAGAACCATACCGTGGAACAATGTATGTACAGCCTGGACGTAGCAAATAAACTTCGGGTAAGAATTTCTGGAAAAACAGCAACCAGAGATCGTCAAGAATGAGTGAGTTTGGTTTTACGCCGCACTCAACAATATTCCAGCAATCTGGCGACGGTCTGTAAATAATCGAGTCTGTACAAGACAATCCAGTGATCAAAAGCATGAGCATCATTTAGCATCGATCTAGGCGATATGCGGACATGTGTTAGCCCAGCGAGCCTGACTACCTGATCCCATTAGTCACCTTAAGACTGTTATGAACATTTAAGAGTATTATAAGACTTAAAGGTAAATCATTCAAACAACTGATAAAAACACATAATACAATGTCTTTATAATAAAATAATGTATTTTCTTTCAGCTTCGCATATTTTTGGGGTGCTATTCAGTGTTTATGCAACAATGGCTGAAGGTGTTTCCACGAGACCAGTTCCTGATCTTGCGAACGGAGGACCAGGACGATGATCCCAAAGCTCGGCTAAGCACAGTATACGAATATCTGAAACTGAGTAAGTTTTCATCTCTTTCTTCTATAAGTTTCTTTTTAGTTGTACAATACGTTTTCCAATTATTTCACTTGAACAATTGACTAGACTGTGCGTGCGTTTATGCCAGGTGCCAAGGGGGGTGGGGGGAGGGGGGAGGGACAGGATACGCTCACCTTTTCGCGGACACCTGGTATCATCACTATGTAATTGTGATTCATAAACACACTCTTGTCGTATCGCATAGCGAAAATCACTGGATTGTCTGGTCCAGACCCGAATGTTTACAAACAACATCGTACAGCTGTAATTCTGCTGAAACAAAATTAATACATATTCATGATAATTATAGCAGAAGTGTACGACTGATTCTTCTGTTAGCAGAGCTTTCTTCTGGGTGTAGAAAATCTTCAGTTGCTTTAATTTCAGTAAACGATTCCGATACATGGAATCTGAGAAATATGAAATGATGTCATTTCCGTTATTGAAGCAGCAACATCTTAAATCAGCAGAACAACACAGTTATTAATACGTGAGGACAGCTCAATCAAAATGTCATTGTATTTCAGATTATACTGAAGACACGTTGGCCTCCATCACCCGTGCCCCTCACAAGAACGCCAGTAAGAAGAAGGAAAGAATGGGACCTATGCTTCAAAAGACCCGCGTTATACTGGACGGATATTACAGAAGATACAATCAGGATTTGGCAGATATGCTGCAGGACAAGACGTTTCTCTGGTCCACATAGTATTTACCTTAAAACTTATCTCAGGCGATATACAACCATAAACAAGTAAACACAAACAGTCCTGGGAATTTCACGTTTCAGGCAGTATTTATACATTCAGAATCCTGAACCAAACGGAAACATTCTTTAAATCGGTTTTTTGATAAACTGCTTTTAAAGAGATATCTCATTCTAAATGTCTGTTAAATCTGGCCGCGGCAAGGTACCCTAGTGATTAAAGCGTCCGTTCGTCACGCGGAAGACCCTAGTTCGATTCCCCACATGGTTATAATGTATGAGTCCCATTTCTGGTGTCCCCCTTCGTGATATTGCGTGATATATTCCTGAAATCAGGGTAAAACTAAACTCACACAATGTAGTTCATTTTCCTAAAAATATAGTTGCGGGGTCAAAGGGATAATCTCAGCTATATTTACGACAACAGATACAAATACTAATTTATCTAAAACTTAATTCCACTTATGTAATATATATTCAACAGACTGAAACAGGATTAATTCGTTCAAGAATTTCCCTGTTCAATATATTTTCAAAATCAAAATTTCGGTGAAAAGGTACTTAATAAGGATGGGAAAACCCAGGGAGTTGAGATTGATAATACAATGTACCGTTCGAGTTTGACATCCAGTGATCCAGGGAAAATCATTTGAAGCGCAGCTGAGCTGAATATTGGCGCTATACAAATACTATATTAGTGTGATGTGATGATATAGCTTCACTATTGCTACTAAACAACCCTATCACCTAGGAGACCATGCTCTAAATAGCTTTGGTCTGTATATGAATTAAATTTAGTATTTAATACATTGAAAGTTACAGGAGTGTTTGATATTGACGTAGGGATATAAGAGCGACTTCTCTATATGATAACTCTGCTCCTGTTAGATTCCAGCGGCACTTCATAACACCGGAGTACTCATACATCGTATCGCCTTTTTGTTTTTGCTTATTTATCTTAGAGAACTCGATACAATTAAAAGAAGGAGAAAAACATTTGTTCAAAATATTTCTCAAATTGAACATTGGTGTAACCTTGCTGGCATGCCTTTAGTGGAATTAATGAATTTGCCGAAAAATGTATGAAGGAGCGCAAAAAAGTCAGACTAGAATATTCCTACATATGTGAATTACATGCCCATTGTTAACAATAACATATGGCTAGGTACATACAGATATACATTGTATTATTATCGTTTTGAAACTCGTAGAGAATTATAATTGTTCTTAAAACTGTTGGAAGCGCACGTACAATCACCACAAACCCGCAACATCAGAAATTCACTCGATTGTAACATTTTTAGTCATGTGTAAGCCTTGGCACTTATATTCACAGCTTCTATGTGGCTCTCAGATTGTTGATAATGATTCAAAAGGAACACAATCTCCAGAGGTTGTCTGTTGGTTAAGGCTACACAGTTTTACAGCCATAACACTCCTCTATTCCATTTGGACAAGACAATCCAGTGAACATTGATCTGCACAACTGAGAAAAGATGGCAAACATCAAATCTCTGGGCAGAAGTGAGAATATTTTTACGTGCTTTTACCATCACAACAGCAATATCACCATGGGGTCTATGAGCAGGGCCCCTTGACTCCATCAATCTCATCCAAGAGCATGGGTTCCTGAAGACCAATTCTGACCGTGATCTAAAAGTTTCAATCAGAGACAAAGAGAAGGTTTGGGCAAAACTGTGTTTATTTCTTGGTAACTTTATGGACAATGGTTATGTACAATGGTATTCAGATGGCAAGAAATGGATATATAGAAACATACAGACGTGGGGAAAGTAACAATGTTTACAGTGTTTCACAATTCATGAGATCATACACTAGCAGATGACGTTCTACTTTAGAAATAATTAGCAACTGCCTCCTAGCAACTCCATGGCATACATACACCCTACCCTGCACACCCATGTAAAGGAAATAGTGAATAAAACACATCACAAGAGAGTCAAATCTGGAAAAACTTCCACTAAGTCTTTGCAATAAATTTCATATTATCAATGCACTAATACAAGTGTTTCCCCACAAATTATTTTTTGCTCATTAATGAATATATTAGGTTCAGCTGAATGTGTGAGTTATTTTTTTAAGCTGGTTTTAGCAATATTCCAGAAATATCACAGCAAGGGACACCAGAAATGGGCTTCACATATTTAAGCAATGTGGGGAAATCGAACCCAGGCTACAGCATGAGGAGTTAACGCCTTTGCCACTAAGCTACCACACTGCACCAAGTAGGTTCAAAATCAGCAGCTGCATTGTTGAAGCCATATAGCAATGAAGATGAGTGATAGAATAGAAATGCAGGTTATCAATAAATCAAAGTTATACCCAAAAGTACTTTCATCATATTTAAGCAGCAGTTTTTTAGCAAATTAACAAAATCAGCAAAACATTAAAAAAAATTACATAACTGAATCTACACTATCATACCATGCCATGGAGTTGGAAATTAACTTGGTACTTCATCTTTTTACAAAATTAAATTCCTTGGGAATTGTTCACAGCATGAAGCAGCCTGGAACCTGGATCCTGATCCACAAAGAATTTGTACCGTTACAGCCTTGTAATTCTGTAGTTTATCATAAGTTAACAAATGCCATAGTGCTACTTATGTCTTGTGGACTGGGACACTGAGGCCCATGTCATAAGGCAATCATAGCACAATGACCTTCATAAGTCCATGTTAAAGTATGGGAGTTAAGATCATCTTAACACTACGATCACTTTGTGAGATGGGGCCCTGGCTTGGAGTAGTCACATCCAGCACTTCACTATCATGTTTAAATGTAAAGACAATAGTGATATAGTAAGTACTTTGAAACCTGTCAAAATTTACATATTGCACATTTGTTTAAGTAAATCTATCGATCTTCCCATATTGTCCATCAACTTACCCATGTCGTGACGACATTGTTAGTTCCATTCGTAAATCAATCAGCTCAACAAACGTAAATAATTAATTTCACAATGGCAAATAAATAATGTTTCGTAACGAAACCAGATTATTAGAAAACTGTAATAAAAAATAACAACAAACTGTTCAAACAAGGACCTTGCAGCAGATTTGTAAGCATATATAATGACATGTCATAACAACTAAGGCAGGATAAATAAACACTAAACTGGTTTTCAGGCAAGGAGATGTGAAAAGCATGTAACCTTCTTAGATATGACCAGTCCAATTTTTATGTGCGTGTCTCATCTTCATTCTCAACCTACTAGATCAATGATGGGCAACCAAAATAAGAACAGATAAATAAAACCTTTTTTTCCTCATTGTGTAACACATTTTCACGTTAAGAATATTTGGAAATAGTCTTTCAAATGAATTCATGATAAAGATGGAACTGCCATCTTGTTAAACTAATCTTTAACAACCATAGCTGCAGAAGATCATATCCTTTTTCCCACCATATCAGGGCAAATTATCTCTGCCAAAAAGACTGACTAACTGATGTTGGTTTTACACCGCTTTTAGCAATATTCCAACAACATCACTGCGGGGAACACGAGAAATGGACTTCACACATTGTACCCATGAGGGGAGTTGAACCCAGATCTACAGCGTGACAAGCCAACATATTAACCACTTGCCTACCCCCTCGCCCCTCTGCCCAAAGGAGAAAATCAAGACAGAAAACTTTATATATTCAATTCTGAGAATGTAAACAGATAGAATAAGCTTGCTGGGTGCCTTCATGAGGAGTGAGTTCAGTGTCCAACAATGCCTGAGTGCCAAGAGTGTTGTTAACCTAAAACACATTGACTATGTTTTCTACAATTACTCATGTTTAATAACAGTTGCAACTTGCAGATTCAGCTAATTTTTTTTCCTGGATTCAGTTTGGCATTTAAACAAAATTTCATTATAGATTTGTAGATTGACAGCACCCTATTTGAAACACTAGAAAACTGTCAACATAGAATTTGAAAATACAATTTTTTTTCTAAAGAAAAAACTTTTAATAAATGGTATCATATGAACCTGTTTTTAACTAATACCATCTCTGGAAAGAGTCAAGTCTTCAACCCCAATTAACAATTCAAAAAAGCAGGCTTTAAGGGAGACAACTTGCCAAACCTCAATAAAACCGGTGTTCCAGGAATTAACCTGTGGTAAAGAATCATCCAGGAGACAAACATCCTTACCACAAACTAAATATTGACAACCCAGTTGGCTTTGAGACGGCACAGCTATCCTAGTCAGGTTGGGTTGGAGAAAACTGTATTCCCAGAGGCACGCAAACACTGCTTGCTTCACAAATAGGTGTAAGAGGCAATGACAAATAGTACGATTCTCGCCTAGCTTCCGGCATGGGAGCTTGCCCTAATGAGCTGTTTGATAGCTCACCTTGTGGGGACCAGGTCATAAAACATTCACAAATATTTTTTTCAAATTTTGTTTTGTTTAATATTCAGTTCTCAACAGCCTCCAAGACTGTCAGTTCATAATTATGATGCACACAAAACTAAAATAATCTGTCACCTCTCAACACTGTCTCGGATACAAAGAAGTTTTGTATTTGCTGTTGACACCAACCCTATGGAGAAAGACCAACCCTGACTTTTTAATGCTGTGATATTTTCAGCGCAGCTTTTGCTTTATGCTGCAATTTCACTTTCAATCCCAGACCACACATTTACAATTTATAGCATCAGGTGGTAATTGATACGTTTTGTTTAAACTGAAGTCAATTCCATGAACGCTTGACTCAATGTTCAGCTCATTGTACAACCGAAGCACACAGACTTGGTGAATTTAGAATGGGCGCGGCATCATTTGCCAAAGTGACAGGATATGTCGCTCAAATACACACCCCTGGAGGAAATCTTCTACAAATTTGTACAGGGCCAAACCCACTCTTCTCACAGGTTTTTCTGAACATTGGATAAAACCTGTCAATGTTGTGAAATGTTCTTCCCTCCTTTCTGTGCATGCCACAATGCCAGTGTACAAGTAAAAACACTTCTCATGCCAAATATATTAGCAGAATTAACAACTCTATCGTTACATACATAAACTTACTAGATCACGCCAGGACTTTTTGGGCGATAAATACAAATGGCAAAAACATTTTCACAGAGCCTTTATCCTGAAACTTTAACCCGTTTTAGTTATTTTATCCATAAATCATCTAGAATTTTATATGAATACATATATAAATAGCAGCAGTAAATAATTGGAAGATTTTTTGCAACCATCACAAAAACAGGGTTCTGAACAACAGTAAAATTCGCAAACATAATTTCCTTCTCTTTAAACACATCTACCCACAAAACAGCAGAAATAAGTGAGGAGGTTTAGCGGTTGTTAGCACTTCATGCTCACATGTCCTCACTGAAAGAAATAATGATTTCCACATGATCAGCATTTGTACATTGCTCTGTACAGGTTGGAACTGAATAACATCAATCTCTTACATACATTGTACAGTGAATCTCCTAAAAAAGCATTTATACAATAAAACAAGGAAGTATCATTTGTCAGCAGAAATACACTTGGCACAATAATCATCTGTAGTTGTTAATGTACAAATTATCTTAAAGGGAGATAACTCTGCCCTCCATCTCTTCAAGGAAGCTTCAAAGACTGTTATATATGCACAATATTGATTGCTCAAGACTACAAAGCAAGAACTAACTTTTATCACCATGGCAAGATTGTATGAGACAGTTTACCATGTATCATCACTTTATCATCATAACAAATCAGTCATTAAAACACCCATATTCAGTTCTGGGATCTCAGTTCATATTATGATACTTTCAATCTTTTACTAGTTTTGATTTGATGAACTAATTCATGAAGTGATCACGTGTAAAATTATTATAATTCCTTTCATACACATTTTAGAAACAATATAATGATAATAACAACCTACAACCGTTTATTTCAATCGGTTGACATCATAACGTATATGGCATATGAAATATTGGTTGACATTTCCTGTGCTGTATATATGAATATATACAACCCTGTTGGGTAAAAATCTGACTAGCACACTCATGACAAAGATACAAAGTCTGACTTAATATCAAAAGGGTAGTATTTCTCAAGGTGACTATTTCACATTTCTGTCCAATTTCACACATAAAACCATCCAAATTTAATTCAAAACTTCAAAATGTGAAATCATGTCTGTTCTTGAACATTTTCTTGAGAGTTCTTAAAACACACCTTAGACTAAGCAGCCATGATGATCTGTGATCATTAAATATTCCTTGTTAATCTGTAAAAGCATTTAAGAAATGCTAGTATTTGTCTTTCAGTTTACTTTCACTTTTCTGTTTTTCTAATGCCATTCTTAACAATGAAATTTTCTAATCTGAACTAATCTAAGCTTCTACATTCATCTTCATAGAAGGAAGCATCTGTATTTAAATATTGGATACAAAAAGTGGTATAAAAAGTGGACCAAATTGTGTACAACCATGAACATTTTGTAACATATCACAATAGACAGAAATATATCTACATTGTATACAGATATATAACAATGTTGTCATGGTTTGATTGACAGGTCACATGTAACCACAGAAATGTACATAACCATGTTATAAATCGCATAACACATCCATCAGAAGTTATACATTACACGACAAATGATGCATTACATGTATATATCAAAATATCATCCCTTTGCCCCTTAAGTACATTACATGAAGGACACACACCATGCTGAAGCCTGTTAATGGTTAGAACTAAGACCTTGGTGAGTTGGCAAGCTGTGTTTAGCAAATCTTTAAATTGTATTTCTGGTATATCACTAGGGTTTTTACTAAGCATTGGAGGAGAGCAGGTTATAGACTTTCAATACTCTAGACAATCCTCTCTGTTGGTGTTCTGTTGAAAGGATCAAAGATCCTTACTCAGGCAAGCATGGAATGAAATTCATAACAATGACAGTGGATCCTGGTACGATGAAGAGACACGACTCTGAACAGTGAATTACGATACTTTTGACCACTGTGATATCTATGTTGCAGTCTCAACTCAAACACACAGGACCTGTCAATTTTGGGCAACAGGCATTGTTAAAATCCAACATTTGAACCATTTTTCAAAACTTTTGATGCAGTTAGCTTATCTGCCAAGTTCTTGGTTCCACACATTAACAAGTCTTATCAAGTTCTTGTGAGACTTTTAGACATGATGCATTAGCATAAATGAGGAAAATACAAGTGTTTAGACAGGTTCCTCAAACTAAGTTCCTTCCAAAAATATTACACAGTATCACAGCTGCATATGACATTTAAAACAAGGGCCGTGTCAAAGGCTACATTGTTAATTTTGCTTTTCGCTTTAAAGAACATATCTATCAAGAACAGGAAATGGCTCCATTTGTTGGCAAACTACAATCTCTTAGGCACCATTTATAACTTATGGCTGGGGGGTGATGCTGCTTTTATAGGGGTCTACCATTTTGTTCTGGGGGAGATGTGTGCGCATGAGTGTGTGCGCACGGAGTGGGGAGTGGGGATGTGTACATGATTGAGTGGGTGATTATGGTTTTACATTGCTTTTAGTAATATTTCCGCAATATCATGACGGAAAACACCTGAAATGGGCTTCGCACATTGTACTCATGTGAGGCATCAAACCTGGGTCTTCAGCGTGATGAGCAAATGTTTTAACCTGCTAAACCCACTAACACAGGGGAGGGCATTCACATTGTACATGCTACTCCATAAAAATCATCATCACTCCCAATCCCCAAGCTATAAATTATTCCTCTAACAATCATAAATTTATTCAGCTATGTAGCCTTTGATACACTCATGGGGAATATCAACGTGATATTTCATAGTATCTTCTTGTCACCGACTTAACACATTCAGCATCAATAGTGGTCTTGTTGACTTCACATACCGCAGCAATATTTCAGACTCCAGATATCTGCATTGAAGAACTTTCTTTGGCATCAATCTAGCGGGCAACATGTGGTTAATGTTAGTCTAAGCAGTTGATATATTGAGCAGTTTGTATAATTTCCCATATTACTTGAATATGTGGCAATGAAATTTCACCTCTACATAAAAGAAAACATACGTCTTGAGACATTACAATTCCAATGTACAAACTATCCTTGCTCCCGATCAGACAAAAATCAACTTCAAATACAACTTATTTCTTCAAGAAACCAGGCTGAGGTTAGAAGATGATGTAGATATTATCTCTGCTTATATACTTCAACAAATAGATCATCAAACAAACTGGTAAGAACTATCCTTCTATAAAACTCAAATGGAAGCGACCAATCAGCAGCAGGGTCAAAGGTCACTCATGTTAGCCATTTTTCTTTCATGGCAAAAAAGCAGGCAGTGTCATCACAAACGATAGCTGGTCCACCATCTTGGAATCACAGGCAGCAGTAATGTTTTCCTCATGACTAAGTTCCAGCAGAAGAAACTACTTTCTTGATCACTAATCATAGGGGCTCTGGACTCCAGACGATGGGCTGGTGGTCCAGTGAGGTTATCACACACGGATGACACCTAATGTCGACCATCCTCAAAGTTAGGTAATAAAGTCTCGATTCATCGGTACAGTGTGAAGAGGAGGCGACCATTTTGTTGCGGTCATCCTGGGCAACAGACTTGTAGGTCTGGTTAAGGGTGATGCTCAGCCATCAGGCCTATTAACACAACCTGAAACCCAAAGAACTTCATTAGTTACTAAATAGGGACAGAATATAAAATGTCTATTCAAAAAAATACCCAGTATTGATTATCTTCAGAAATAAATTCCATTCGGTGTGAAGAACATAATCATTGTGATGATCATATAATGGACATCTGAACTTCAGTGATGACACTAGGTGTTCATGAAAAGGATAAACAATAAACAAACTGAATTTGATAAATACATCACATCTCTTTTGTGGATAATATGGATTTTTAGAGGTCATGTGTGTGTCAATGCTTTTTACAACAATATTTCAGCTATGCCATGATTCTGTCTGTTTGCTTATAACTGAATAACATAAAAATACCTTAAGTGAGTGAGTGAGCTTAGTTTCATGTCACACTCAGCAATAAATATTCCAGCAATAATGTGGTGGTCTGCAAACAATCGAGTCTGGACAAAACAATCCAGTGATCAACAGCATAAGCATCAATCTGCGTAATTGGGAACCAATGACGTGTCAACCACGTCAGCGAGCCTGACCACCCAATCCTGTTAGTCGCTTCTTACAACAAGCATAGTCACCTTTTATGGCAAGCATGGGTATATATATATTTCAGGGTTCTATTTCACAAAGCTCTCATAAGCCTAAGATCTCGTAATGTTTCTCATAGCACTTGTACCTCCTATACTGCAACATAGGAAGTACAAATGCTACAAGAAAGTTAAAAGATCTCAGGCTTACCAGAAACGGGTACAGGCTTGGCATTACATACAACTATAATATCAATCACAACACTGTCTGGTTACTGAGCACATGTTGAGGGGAACTCCTGAGACATCATCACAGACTTATTTTGCTTAAAAGCCCAGTATAGACAGGGGTCATATCCCACAAACAATGGTCAAGACCTGAAAGCGGGAAGTATGTTGGCTGAGTGACACGTCTGCCTGATTAAATCTGTGCAAACTGGACAACAGGGTGTAGCCATCTACTCTGTTGTCTCAGAAAGGTGAAGGACATTGTTTGAACGTGTCCGCAACAGTGGTCATCAACAACTGACCTAATAAGCTGGGCTCAAATCCCCAACACCAGTGTCAACACTTAGACAGAAGCACAAACCTTCACAAATCGCTTAACTGCACCACAGCGTTCAGACAATACAGAGTGGGTGGGGAAACTTTCGACTAAACATCAATCAGACACCAATTATAATCACTCCTACGCTAATTCTAAACCAATTATTTATCCCAAGAAGATAAAACAAACAGGATCAAAGAAAAAGCAAGAGAAGGTAACTCTCTGGGTCAAATAGGGAGGGACCACCATGTTGGTCCAAGAAGGGTGTGACGGGTGAGTTTGCATCAATGAGTACAGGCTGGCACACCTGCACTCTGGTGCTCAGATCGTAATTAAATGCACACAAATTCCGGGCAAAAAACAAACAACGACTCTCTGCCTAAAACATGTTTCATTTAGGTCAGCCATCCTCGTCTTCCCTTTCTGAGTTTTAACGAGTTTTTTGGGTGGTTCTGGAAAAGCCGTATTTCTACATTCATCACACTTTTTGAACACCTGTGTGTGTCCAAGATACGTCTCCTAAAATATCAACAAATGTGAATGCACACATACGTTTTTTCACAATGTATCTTACTCAGTTTTTCACTCATCAGCTTACTGTGTTAAACCATCTAGATATTTAAGGTGATCGATAGGTGGGGTCTTGGATGTATTTTTATAATACGATTGTGTTTGAAGGAGGAACGATTAACTGATGAGGATGCTACACCTCATGAGTTACCCAATGTGTTAATCGCTCATACGGACTTTAGACTACACACGTAACTGAACAACTAACCCTATTCCATCTGTCAAACATGGCTTGCTGAACACCAGTTCTAACCCTGATCTTCAGGACCACAGAAATGTGCACACAGTTGTGTATTCAACAGCTTGTACAGTTTCTAGACTTCTTAGAGTGTCAGCACACTGACACATGACATCAGTTTATCATGAACCTCAACTTAGCTGCATGATTCTGACCACAAGATTGTCACTACTTTAATCTTCAGGCTGGGCAACAACAAGTACCAATTTTAACATCTTTCAGCAATTTGATAAAAGACGAAATTCCGTCCCGAAATTTAAAAAATAATGTGATTTTTCTTACCTTCAGTGCCTCTTCATATGCAGTGAGAGGTGGTCCGACCGAGAAAATGCTCGGTCGCAGACTTGACATTTAAAGGGTTTGTCCCCTGTGTGTTTTCTGTAATGCCTTGTCAGCTCATCTGATCGTGCAAACCTCCAGGTACAGCCCTCCCAGTTACAAACATATGGCTTCTCACCTGGTGGAGAAAGACACATGCTACATTTATACCATATTATGTTATCAAGAGCTTGGATTTCAACTGACAAATTGTCTTCTTTATTGTTCAATGCTGCACTCAACAACATTCCAGCTATATGTTGGCAGTCTGTAAATAATCAAACCAGGCAATCAAGTGATCAACATTATGAGCATCCATCGATACAATTTGGTCATGATGACATTTGTTTGTTGTTTAATGCCAATATGCCAATATGCTAACTATATGGCACCAGTCTGAAAATAATCTACACCAAACAATCTAGTGATTCGACAGCATCAGTATCAATCTACGGAACTGGGATACAATAACGTGTCAACCAAGTCAGTAAGTCTGACCACCCAATTTCCTTTGCCACCTCTTATGACAAGCATGCTGAATACCAATTGTAACCTCTATCTTCAGGGGTCATAAATATTCCTCAACCACAGTAAGTATTTGAGGTAAAGTCTTACAAAGCCAGTATAACGTTGCCAGATTTTCAAAATTGTTTCAGAGCATATCACTGTCTTGACACTTACATCATACTGTGCTATTTGTCATACTAAATTCACAGCAGTTTTGTGACAATGTTTTAATATTTTTAATGTGAAGACCTGCATATCATATCTGAACACATTTGTTTCATTTTGTCGAAAATTTATTTTCAGATAAAACTAAATTTTCAACTTTAATTAGAATATGCGTAGAGGCACCTGACATCCAGTTTAAGTTTTGTCCCAAACCCAGTCAATAAGAGTACATAGGGTGCGGCCAAGTGAATACTTCCTTCAGGCTTTTTCTGGGGACCTATGTCAATGCAAAGACTGGATGCAATACAGAAAACATGGCAAAGTTGACACAAATGTGAGTAAATACAAGCAACAGAATGTTACACTACTTGAGTGAACTCCAAGCTTAACGAGTACTTCATCCTCTCTTTTTTCAGCTGACAATATCTTCAGGAAAATGTTTCACTCTGGGCTATATGCAGTGGAAATGTATGTGTACAAACTGAAGACATATCTGAATGTTAAAAACGTAATTCGTACTTGTGGAGGCGTCAGGAGACTACACATACTCAGTTTTTGTTGGAGTTTGATATTTACTCAGTACACACCAATACTGGCAATGCTTGACTAAGGAAATTATAATTCAACAATGTTAGCCCCTCAAGTGTTTGAACTACAACCAATGAATCATGTTCATTAGAAAATGCTTTCGATTGTAAATTTTTTACAACTAATTCATTGGGTAACTCAAATCAAAAATAAAAATTTTGCTTATTAAGTAATCATGATAGGAAGAATTTGAATGCTGACAATAAATCTTGACTATTTATTTTGTTTTACATAACACAAAAAAGAAATTATCATAAGACGCTGAATATACACTGAAGTTTCCCCTTTCAAAACACTCCTTGTTACTAATGCTAAGGTTCACATAAACCTGACAGACTGAAATCTCCAAAATGACATTTTGTTTACTGAAATCTTTACAGAAGTACTAGAATTAGAGAACTTAAACTCTCACAAATATTTGTACTTATATGCGTCTGTATTCTTGAAAATACTAGACCTGTTTGCAGAGAGAGAAGTTCATTACAACTGATGTAAATCTGTGCAAAGCCCAGGTCTGACATTAGTCATGCAGTAAGATCATTCAGTGAAAATGGATGACAGCTGCGTGGTGTGAGTGAGAGGGTCCAGCTGTCTAAAGTCCACACATGGCTACCTGTGCTGAATCCGACCCACTGAGTTATAGTGTGGTGGTATCAACTGGTATCGTAGGTACTTGCATTAATAGTAAGTGAGTTGGTTTTATGCCACTCTTAGCAATATACCAGAAATATCAAGGCAGGGGTACACAAGAAATGGGCTTCAAACATGGTATCAATGTAGGAAATCAAACCCAGATCTTCAGTGTAACTAGCAAACGCTTTAACCAAGAGGCTACCACACAGTCCCTGCATTAATAGCAAGGTGTACAAAACTGAATGGAGGATACATCATGACACACAAAGGAGTTGAATTACGAAAAACTCAACTCACCTACACAGTCCAACAAAATATCACCATAAGGGACCAGTCATTATTCCCATAAACATTTTTCAGAAGTTAATATCACAAGTGCTATTAAAAGAACATGCAACAAAAACACCTTCATGTAACTTCAAAAATCTAGACAAAACTCAAATAATTAAAAGGTGTGTTTGACTTTAACTTGAAGAAAGTGTCAATACAAAAAAAAATACTTTTACTCCTGTTGGGTGAAAAAATGCTAAAACAACTTTATTTCTCAGCAAACTTTCCTAACACTAACTAGGTCCCTTGGCCTCCATCCCTTTCCTGAAGAAGTACTCTCTGTCACTGAATTAAAAAGAAATATACAAATTTTGACACTCTCTTCCCATCTAACGGAATCTTCCTTTGACTGTCTGTATAACAAGTTAATAATTTACAAACTAACGTCAAAGCACACAATCGAGTAGACAGCTGTCATTCTCACTGCAACTGCTGGGGGCGGAACAGCACACAGTCATCGCAACACCTAGACATTCTCAGTAGATGGCTGAACAAACACATTCGGCAGATTCAGGGGGACCAATTCAATACAGGTGTTTTCAACACCACTCTTGCATACTGGCATCATTGTTAACTTGCCTGAATACCCTCTCGAAGCAATATTACACACATGACTGGTATGTTGCTGTTTCATCACACTGTAACAGACATGGATTTGGCCAGAAGGCAGGATGGACTTCAGTTAAAGTAGTCAAAACATGCCTCTCAATAGTTTGTCGTTTGTTAGTATACTGACGTATTTTAGCTGTACAGCGGTGGTGGGCAACTAATGAAATCTGGACCAGACAATCAGGTGATCAACATCAACAATCTACAGAACTGGGATACGATATTAACCATGTGTTAACCAACTCAAAAAGCCTGACCGTCCAATTCTGGTAGTCACCTCTAATGAGTTTCTAAAGACCAGTTCTAACCCAGATCATCCTGGGTATGTTTAAACAGTGTCATCTCTGTAAAAGAATGACCTTATGACATCCCAGACAAATAAAATCAGTGTTGCTCACCTGTATGTGTTCTTCGATGTGCTTTTAAGTGAGAACTCTTTGTGTAAACCTTCATGCAACCTTCAAAGTCACATCGATGGACTCTCCGTTTTTTCTGACTGTCTGAGTAGGGATCTGTCTTACTAACCATGGTCACCGGGTAGGAACTCTTTGGCCCTCCATTTTCTAAATATTTGAACTGCCTGAAAGAGGAAATGGATTTAAAGAACAGCCCTCTTAAAAGCGGAGCTTAAATACCATGATAGCATTCAAAACCCACAAATGTGCATGTTATGACTCTACGGATTCAGCAGAAATATCAGTAGATGTTTGCAAACTAAAATAATTCATTAGCTAGGTATGAGTTGGCAATGCATTCACAGAATGAACAATAATACGCATAAGACTGGAATTCTGTCATCTTCTGAATACAGACATTTTGAGAATAACTGCCCACAGTTTATAGGCCATTAATTTTGATTGTGTGAACACATTAAATTCCTTAACAAAATTCTGAGAATCTAAGCAGAAATTGTTAAATCAAATATATTTTCACCTACTACAATAAGAGCAGCAAATATACAGTATTAACACAAAACATATACTTATATAACACATCATCCAGCTTAATTAATGCATTTATTAAAACCAGTCATATTCAGACATGCCTGAGAAAACTTCAAATTCAACATACAACTGGACACAATGAGCCTGCATTTCTCCAATGCGACTTTATTACCAAGGTCTGTGATACTATGACCTTAACATTCCCAAACTCGCTATCTTTTCATTTCCTCTTGCACATGTACTCACTACAATAATCTAGAAGAAGACACATTTGTCACTTACTCAGATGCTTCTTTTATCCTCCTCAGAGACAGAAGAGCTGCAGAGCCAATTTTATTGACAGATTCGACAGAAACATTCGGGTGATCTTCATCTGCAAGACAATTTAATCCTCGTTACACAAAAGACTTAGCTTCAGCTAGTGGAATTGCTTTGCAAATATCTTACATCCATCTTGTACCATATTCAACCATACCAACACTCAACTGTCATGAACAATCTACATTTAAGATTTCGTGAATTGACCTTTGTACCCCGTACAGATCTGTTAAACCCACACAGAATTCATTATTTCAGCTGGTTTACGGTTATTGCTCTGTACAATAGGGCTTGGTGATGAAAATACAATTTAGAAAACAAACAAGAAAAATATATTGGGGAGGATTTCTTACACACGCAAGCAAACACAAAAAACAGAAATAAAGTAAAATAGCCAGTTACCCTATATTGACCTATTCAGAAAGAAAAAAAATATATATATATACAATTTCAAAAATATTCACATTTGTGAAATGACTATATATCAGATAATGTAAAGCTTCATAAATGCATCCAAACATAAGGGAAGGTAAGAACTTTACACTCTTATTGTTTGGCCGATTCCTCTAAAGTAGGCACTTTCTAAAGTAGACTTCTTTCAAATTGTCATTAAAATATCACACAAGACTTATCAGGCCATGGCTGACAATGCTGTCATGTTTTGAAGTCCCCCTTGCCACTCACCAGGCAACATGTGCAATAAAGACGATATTTAAACCACTCTGTTATTAAATATTCTCCATACATCCTTGTATTTCCTTCCTTTGTATGTGATAAATAATGCACAAGGGAACACTTCCCTTCCTTTTGAAATAATATCAGGGGTATTTAGTGATGCTGTATCACAGGTATTTTCAGATGAATTAATGTATATTAGTCAATTACATTTTTAAAAGAATTATTCCTAACAATAATACCACGTATTAGTTCCATTTGGAGGTTTTGTTCTGGTCTTAGATGTTTGAAATGCAGTTTAGGAGTGGGGAAATCCTGGAGAACCGGTTTGAAACCCTCTGTGCATGAATTGATAGCATTTTACACATAAAATCAGTTCCACATTTTGGATGCAGCAAAATGTCATTTATTCAGTTCAAGTACAACAACAGTTTTTCATCTGTGGTAACCTACATTCAAGGACAATTTGTCTGTAGTGCCTTACATGTGTCAATACTAGATACAGATACATAAAAACTGTCAACATCTATAATGTGAATGTCAACACAGCTAGGCATATTGACACATATCAGTACGGCCAACAGCCTATAATATGGCATATATCATCCCTGCCAACACAGCTAGGTATATGACACATATCAGTACGGCCAACAGCCTATAATATGGCATATATCATCCCTGCCAACACAGCTAGGCATATTGATACATATCAGTACGGCCAACAGCCTATAATATGGCATATATCATCCCTGCCAACACAGCTAGGCATATTGATACATATCAGTACGGCCAACAGCCTATAATATGGCATATATCATCCCTGCCAACACAGCTAGGCATATTGACACATATCATTACAAGCCAACAGCCTATAATATGGCATATATCATCCCTGCCAACACAGCTAGGCATATTGACACATATCAGTACAGCCAACAGCCTATAATATGGCATATATCATCCCTGCCAACACAGCTAGGCATATTGACACATATCAGTACAGCCAACAGCCTATAATATGGCATATATTATCCCTGCCAACACAGCTAGGCATATTGACACATATCAGTACAGCCAACAGCCTATAATATGGCATATATCATCCCTGCCAACACAGCTAGGCATATTGACACATATCAGTACAGCCAACAGCCTATAATATGGCATATATTATCCCTGCCAACACAGCTAGGCATATTGACACATATCAGTACAGCCAACAGCCTATAATATGGCATATATTATCCCTGCCAACACAGCTAGGCATATTGACACATATCAGTACGGCCAACAGCCTATAATATGGCATATATCATCCCTGCCAACACAGCTAGGCATATTGACACATATCAGTACAGCCAACAGCCTATAATATGGCATATATCATCCCTGCCAACACAGCTAGGTATATGACATATATCATTACAAGCCAACAGCCTATAATATGGCATATATCATCCCTGCCAACACAGCTAGGTATGTGACATATATCATCCCTGCCAACACAGCTAGGTATATGATATATATCATTACAGCCAACATAGCTAGGTATATGACACATATCATTATGGCCAACTTCGCTTGGTATGTGACATATATTATCTCTGACAACACAGCTAGGTATATGACATATATCATTACAGCCAACACAGCTAGGTATGTGACATATATCATCCCTGCCAACACAGCTAGGTATATGATATATATCATTACAGCCAACATAGCTAGGTATATGACACATATCATTATGGCCAACTTCGCTTGGTATGTGACATATATCATCCCTGACAACACAGCTAGGTATATGGAATATATCATTACAGCCAACACAGCTAGTATGTGACATATATCATCCCTGCCAACACAGCTAGGTATATGATATATATCATTACAGTAACACAGCTAGGTATATGACACACATCATTATGGCCAACTTCGCTTGGTATGTGACATATATCATCCCTGACAACACAGCTAGGTATATGGAATATATCATTACAGCCAACACAGCTAGGTATATGACACATTCATTACAGCCAACTTAGCTAGGTGTGTGACATATATCATCCCTCACTTATTCTTTGTTGAGGAATTTCCTATTCCTTCATATCATTATTTGAAACAGACATTAGATACTCCACATTTGGCAATGACGTCGAAAGTCCTTCTTTGTCAACTGTACTGTCAGGAGTGACATTACCGGCAGTTTTATGGACAAATGCATATGACTCACTTAAGTGCTGATGCAAAGGTCATTAAGGTGAGAAACAGGTTTTAGAAAAAAAAGTAATTTCGGACTGATAAAAGATAAACAGGTAAAAGGTATCAATCTGATTAAATACATTCTTGTATATAACCAGTTCATTTGTCAACAATACACAAAAACGAGCGAATGAGTTTAGTTTTACACCACTTTTAGCAATATTCCACCAACATCGGGGACACAAGAAATAGTCTTCACACAATGTTCCGATGTGGGGAATCGATCCCGGGTCTTCATTGTTACAGACAAACGCTTTAACCACAAGGCTATCCCACCACCCCTGGTGCACAGAAGAGTTATGGTGGGCAGAACGTGTGTCCAGCAACGTACTTGTGAGATTGACATATTGCAAAAATATGCCAAAAAGCAATTTTGGGTAAAAAAAAGTGAGTGAGTGAGTTTAGTTTTACGCTGCACTTAGCAATATTCCAGCTATATGGCGGCGGTCTGTAAATAATCGAGTCTGGACCATACAATACAGTGATCAACAACATCAGCATCGATCTGCCTAATTGGGAACTGATGACATGTGTCAACCAAGTCAGCGAATCTGACCACCCGATCCCGTTAGTCGCCTCTTACGACAAGCATAGAGGCAAGCATATGAAGGCCTATTCTACCCCGGGACCTTCACAGGTTGGGTAAAAAAGAAGTAAGATCAATAACGTAGATGAATGGAAAGATTCTCAGTAGTTCTGACATTCCATGGACCTCACCGACAATGGCATATGCTGGCATTCTCCAATTTGAAGATAAATTCACACAGGTCAAATATGACCTGAAAGAGTTAAGGGAATAAAGACTGCTATCATAATACCTATAATGTTTAAATATAGATTATCGCAGGATATAACAACATTTTCTAGACTTGACAAAGCTGTGTGATCTTGTGGGAAAAAGGTACAAGGAAGAAAGCTTCAAATGTTGGAATTTTCTGTTTCTCCCATGATGACTGATCAATTTTGATTTAACCATAGCTTGTATAAACAAAGCAGAGGTGACTGGGTCAGTAGGGTTATATTGCTGTTTATTGTAATATTCCTGCAATATCACAGCAGGTGACACCAAAGTGGGTTTCACACATTGTATCCAAATGGAGAACAGAACCTGAGTCTCCTGTTTAACCAGTGACCATTTTAACCGTTTGGCTACTTCACTGCCCCTCAGGAAATATGACGTCATCCCAACCACTAATAAGTATTGCTGCTGTAACACAAAGTGATCTTAGCGTAAATAGTATCATAAGTCAATGATATCGTTCTGGGGTTATGGTCTCTTAGCAACAAGACTGCATCGTGCAGTGGGACACTAAGGACCATTTTACAAAGCCATCAAACCCCTACATGATGAGTACACCTGTCAATAGTTTGCGTTACAGTATGGGAGTTACCATCACCTTAATGCTCTGTTCCCTTTGTGAAACCGGGCCTTGTTGTTATGTGGTTAGCCATTTCAGGGGCCATTCAATGAGTGATCATTTTGAAGTGAGGGAGTAAGTTTAGTTTTACACCACATTCAGCAATATTCCAGCAAAATGGCAAAATGACAAACCAGTGATCAACAGCATAAGCATCAATCTGTGAATCTGGGAAATAATTACTTGTGTCAACCCAGTCATGCAATCGTGTTAGTAGCATGGGTTACTGAAGATCAATACTAACCCGGACCTTCTTGGGCAGAATATTGTGCAAGTCCATGCAGATGCCATGCAGCAGTTTAACATGGCCATCTGGCTCAGGCACAATATTTTAACCCTTAAACAACAGCTGTTTGTATCTTTCTTGGCTTGCACTAGGCAGGGTAATAACAAATTCCATATTTTAATATCATTGGGTATGATCTGCAGAATTCATACCTCTGATCATCAGTTATCTATTAAGATGCTTTCTCCCCTGGACAGTGGGGTGGTCTTCTACGCAAGGTTGTCATGACAACAGTATGATCATTGTGAAACAAGTTTCGGCTTCCATGTTTTACCATCTGTTTAAGTTGTGCAAACAATTACCCTAAAAATTAAATATTTTTTTTTTATTTTACCACGGAAATCAGTTGCCTGCTGGTAAGTTTGATCAAAGAGCGATGTGCACAAAAATATGGTGACAATTATTTCAAACTCAAGTGTCAGTTCGGTCAAGGCCGCTTTGAAGAGTCTTATAACATGTCAGCTTATTGCAGGAGGAAATCTCAAGATTTTTAGTAACTTTTACCACACCAGCGAAATCCACGATAATTTTAACAACATAACCAAGATGAAACTAGGGTTCAAACATATGGTTTCAGCTTGCACAAGTGATGAGTCTGTGAGTATGGTTTAACACCGTTTTTAGCAATATTCCAGCAATATCATGGCAGAAGATACCAGAAATAGGCTTCACACCTTGTACCCATGTGGAGAATCAAACCCGGGTCCAAATGATCCAAACTGATGGAACTTTGGACACAAGACAGTAAAGCACATAACATGGATAACAACAGTCAAATCATACCTTACAAAATTTCAATTAAGTGAGCAAAACAGTTTTTGTTTGTGTTTCCAAAATCAAATGAAAATAGTTTGGCAGGAGAATAAACAGTTGTTCGATATTGTTTGCACTGCCGAAAAAAAAAAAAAAGATGTTTTGGTTCAACATGTTGAAAACCTTAGTCCCAACTTTGAGTAAATATGTCAGGCAACTGCTGTCAACTGCTTTCAACAAGACCCACCAAGCTGAACATGCAGTCACAAACTGGAACTGCCTGGATCCAGTACCCTGTTCGTGATTGACCTGTCCCAATCTGAGTCTGACTCCACAAAGCCTTCATACCACTACAACATTCATAAGTCCATGATAAACTTCAGAAAAACAACAGTTCATAACATTACAATTGCTCTGTGGAATGACCTGACTGATAAAACTAGTGGTTGATAGCATGAACAACAAGTAATATCAAGGGCACAGAATACACACAATCATCAGTATCACACATTTCAATCACCTATGCATTAATCACATATACCTGACATTATATTTGGCTCAACGAGGCAGTATATATTACATAATCAAAGTAGGAAAGCCATCATGATCCACACAAATTGTATTGGCTGTACTGAGTGAGTGAGTGAAATTTATATTGACATCTTTGGTTTAAATACGTACCCCATTCATCAATTTTTTACACACCTTGTGGACTTTTCACAATAATTACAGTAAGAATTCTGGTTATCAAAAATAACCCTCAGCACTTTGACTGTCTGAAGTCCATGTTATGACACTGGCGTTACGATCACTTAAGTGCTATGACTGCTTAATACAATACGTTAACAGTAACAACTGTGATGAAATAACCTCAACATCTACTTTCACATCAGTTACCATGTTGTGTAAGAGGTACCAAGAAGATAGGAGACACCATTTCAAATTCTTGCAACAGGAAAAAGATTCAGTACGGTAACAAATAAAGCAAGCTGTATCTTTTCGGTAAAAAACATTCAGCAGTATCTGCTTATCAAGCAGGAAAACCCATCACATTAACATTTCAAACATACTCCTAAAATGTTGAAAGGCAATCAATCTGCTGAATGAAAAGGCACTACAGATAACAAACACTTCTAGGATGGACAGCAGCAATTCAAAATTCAAAGCAACCATCAAACAGTGCAAAGGTGTTGTTGGTCCCTGAACCAACAGTGCTGGGACGTGAGAGAGGGGAATGTAACCATGTCAAGGTGTGGCCCTGCTAGGAAGTTAGCAAGCTTGGGTATAAACAGCAGCCAATCCCAGGACCTGCATTATGGTTGTGTTCCACAAGGTTTTCTATAGCATGTTTCCAGTACTAAGTTTCAACAAAAACCCACATACGATAGTTTTAAGGAAAACCCAACCTGTACTGTCTTCTGAAAGATGAGGTAATCAATGTCTGTTTCAGCCTTATGAAGCATTGTCCTTGTTTAGAAATCACTAATTATTTCTTACTGTATACACTGTCTCAGAAATCTCTGAAAAAAACTGTCATTCAAGAAATAATAAAATACATGTAATTACAATGTACCTAGGACATGATAAGTTTCACAGGATGTTCAGAGATTCTCCGTTCATCGTTTACAGAATTATTAGCAATAATGAACAGAATTAATCCAGAAACTGCCCCGAAATAGAGATGCCACAAGCAAACATTTACTTGTATTTAAATATAGAACATTTCACTTATGATAACCAACTTAAACCCATGCTATATATATATATATCCAACAACCGTACTGTACAATTTATAACAAACACCTAGTTGCTGTTCACATACATATATCCACTTAATGAATTATGCCTACATGATATATGGAGAGATGCATATTTCTTTAATACCTACAGCTAGCTGCTGTCGATATTTATCCATTCTGTCAAAATATATTTAGTTTCTGTACAGATATATATCAACTTGATCACCTTCAGCGAATTTTTAAACAAATTCATATTTATCACACATCTGTGAGAGAGATATATCAACCATACACAAAAGATTCTTTGAAAGTACAGCTAGTTGTTCTACAAATATACATCAGCTTCATAATTCCTGAAGATCCAAATGATCATCAGATACATTGCATTCTATAATGACTAACGTAAATACTGGATTGTGAATGGCTAATGAAATTCATTCAGATGTATACAATCATGTTATACACCTCTGGTTTTCTAACAAAGGATTTTTTTAAACCTTATTAATATGGTTATGATAGAACACATTCAGTTTTAAATCAGATTTTGAGCTATTTTAATTTTGTTTTTGTTTTTGATTTTCCAACACAACATGTCAATCTCACAGTTATACCCAAATCCACGTATGCACACTGTACAATAGTCACTATGTATACCATCAACCTTAGCATCACAGCTATACAGATATCCCACCTTTTCTTCCAACGCGTAAATCCAGCCCTTGATGAACATGCATATCCGCTACAAACTCTGGTAGTCCTAGTGTTCGCTTGACAGACAGGTCAACAGGTTCAGTCTGTGGCTGCAATAAAATAACTAATGTCAGTTCATGTACAAGTATCACACGTACCACCTTCAGTCACAGATACAATATTGGCAAAATAGTCTCAGATATCATCATCATGCTCAAACAAAACCATGTACACTCACATCAAGCCACCATGGCAGAGCACAACCCCCCAGAGAGGCTTATATTTACATGATATATGGCAGAAGGACGTTGTGATTGCCATAGTCACACGGGATAATGTCAACTCACATCGGCCATGTAGAGAGACTGGCGGCAGGCACACCGAGGTATCACCATGTTTGAGTCAGAAGCAGATACATGAAATATTGTATTGAGTAGGTGACTCCACAAGGACTTAGTCATTTGACAGGAAAGTGACGACAGCACAAGTGGAGCGTGATAAACTTCACGGGTCGTTGGCCAGCGAGCCGCCTGCAGACTTTCAGCTCCTGGTGTGCTGTGAATATGTGCTTTTTCACGTTTAGATTTCATAAATCTACACTATCAAATTCTGTGTTGATCTCTTGGTTAACTATTCCTGTGATACAAATCCTCTTCAAAGGAAATTTTGAATAACACTTTGGTGTTTTTTTTAAGAATATCCTTGTTGACATGTACACACCCAGGGAAACATAACAATTTCTACCCTGCTTCTCAGTAATGCGTGAGTAATATTTTATTCCAGAATCATCACATACTACTGAATTCTACCAGTTTCAAGACAACTGACAATAAAGCTATTCCATAAAGTTAACACTCCTTCACATTTCTAGCAGACGTCATTTTTTCACACGTCTGCTCAATCAATTATCGAACAAGTACAAACAAAATTCATAAACAAGTAATAAAAATAATCTCTTGCAGTATAACCATTTTGAAAAAAAAAAGTCACCAAAACCTACTTTAGTCTGTTGTTCCCAGTATAACCAGGCAAAATGGTCGGCAGTTGCACTAGACATGTGCATCCTTACACTTCCCTCTCGCCCTGTGAATAGGCGGTGGAAAGCTAGCCACACCTTATACATACAGTACAACAGTGCAAGCGTGGATGGTATCCAAATTTACAAGGGGAGAGGCTTGGCTGCTATTAAGTGAAAACCTCGGCAAACTTCCACACACTTTTCAGAGAGCCCAACCAATCAAGCAGTCCGAAAATGGGTATCGTTGCAAAGACAAATTTCAAGCGTCTAATCAGAGGACGGGTGGTGTTGTCCTAGTCTTCATGTCAACAGAGCGCGCCCCAATTGAAGGAAGTGAGCGTACAGGATGCTTGACTCGATGAAACTGTAAAAAGTTCCCCAGGATGTTATCGTCTATGACCGTTAAACAACAGACAGGGAATTGGTGAAGGTGTCAAATTGTTGTCAAACGCTTATCAAACATCAGAGAGGGCTGGTTTGACTTCTGGAGACCTGTTGGTCCAATCATGCATGACCAGGAGATCCAGTCTTGCAGGGAAAACATAGCCAATCTTTGTCAATATTGAAAGAGTTTTAGCTGCTGGTTGTGTATTATTACATGGTGATGAATGAGTAAGTGAGTGAGTGAGTGAGTATGGTTTTATGCCACTTTTATTCCAGCAAAATTGTTACAATATTTTGAGTTCAGACTTCCTAAAACCCCACACACCAATCTCTAATAGTCTGAGTATAATTGACTGAGTGAATAGGTTTTATGAGGCTTTTAGCAATATTCCAGCAATATCACTGCTGGCAACACCAGAAATGGGCTTCACACATTGTACCATGTGGGGAGTCAAACCTGGCTGGGTCTTTGGCATGAAATGTAAACACTTTGAACACTTGGTTACCCCTATGCCTTTGGTGATCATAGTTGAACTTGGCATTATTCAAGACAAATTACTGTGTGGTCACTAAGGAAGGTCCCCGTCACCATACATGAGTTGAACCTGTTTTTTTAGCATATACCACCATGCTATCCCTCCAAACCTCAGTTTCAACTGAACATGTTCGAGTCATCTCCACTGAAAGCTTTTATAGCTTGAAAAATTAGGAAAAGGATGTACAAATATTTCACTCAGGTGCTGAACAGGATCTTCATAATAAACTACCAGGTATTTATTCAAAGTCATATTTAGTTTCAGACACAGAGTTGCCCTATTTAACATATATCACAAGAAAATAAACATAAAATCAAAATGGAGGATAAAACTATGCTCATTACAGTTTCGTGCTGGAGTCAGACTGTGCATTACTAGATAGTCACAAAAATTATATATCTCTAGACCTTTCAATACATTTTGTGTTAAAATGTGAGAAAGTGAGTTCAGTTTTACACTGCTTTTAGCACTATTAAAGCAACATAATAGCAGGTGACACCAGAAATGGGTTCTACACTTGTATCCGATGTGGGGAATCGAACTTACGAACTCATCAGCGTAACAAGCGAACACTTTAACCGCTAGGCTACACACAGCGCCTAGTCAATCAAAAAACTAATACAATAATTATGTATTCTATAACAATCAAGAAAAAAAGACGCATTAATACAAAATTATCAAAATATATAAAAACTCATTAATACGTCATCTTTTCATTTGAATGAGAAAAGATGCATTTACGTCCTGTTATTGTTCATCGCTTCTTTTGAATAATTATTAGGTTTATCTTTCTCAAAAACATCTGCCTCAAATAGACATCTTTGAAAAGTGGGTATGACACATCCAAATTAAAAAAACAGGCAAGAGGGAGAATTAAGTGGTGGATGGGTGTGGTAAACAATAAACTAATGATTTATTTACTCTGGCCTAATGTTTCCTGTGACATCCAATGAAGACCTGTGGCCACATGAAGCAACGTGTCCTGATGTACAGTGAATGAAACAGAAACCACTCAGGTCATTTCCTCAACCTAAAACTACAGAACTGACGTTTAACTCTAGTACTTGTGATTCCTGAATATAACACTAAAACAACAAACGGATTAAATGTCGATGGTGAGTTGAAACTGATTATAATAGATGTTAAAAAAGATGTTAAACTGTTAATAATAGATGAAACTAGCACGAGGAATTAGAGCAATTAATGTTGATCTGTATGTTCAGAGTTTCTTGCGAAACAAAAAATATAAGTTGATTGGCATTAAATGCACTGATCCATATCATAAGCATCAGATGACATACACTGATCAGTTCATTTACCCATACTTCAGAACTATTTCAACCCAGAAACCCCAAGGGGTCCCGAACTGACTTTGGCATTAGACCTCAGCTGTCTCACCAAGGACAGCTTACACTGTGTGCCTGAGATTTCAACGTAGTTAATATTTGAGACAGTTTATTAGGATGTGTATGGTAGGGGAAGATTGCAATGTTTCCAATGGTGACCCACCACTACATTAATGCCACGTGATGAGCCACTTATCTTAGGAAACGGATGAGTTTTAAAATGAGGCTATATAGTCAACATTTACTAGATTCATTTACAGTTTTAAACCTGAACCTGTTAATTTTGAAAAACTCCAAAATCCTGACATGGAATTCCATTAAAGCTATTTTCTACCCAACATTCAAATAGCAGAACTTAATGAAACCAGCATGGCATTTATATGCCAGTATATAAAAGATGTTCATGCCTTGTTTCTGAGTCATATATTACTATGCAAGCTCTGACCTCAAATATCACATATTCTCTAACCCACTAGTGTTTAAAGAAATTCCCATTCAAACATTTCTCATCAAGGTGTGGTCTTTTTTATACAAAACCATCTCGTGAACTGTTTGAACTGGGCAGTGGTCTTTGGAACTCCTCTCTGACAAAAAACAAATACAGGAAAGTGTGCCTACAGAGTCCAGCTCCTTCGCCTGCATATCTTGAGTAGCTGCAGGCAACAAGGCCTCTTGTCGTTCGTCAGCCCGTGTCGTTGTTGGCACAGCGCTGTTGACGCCACGGCGACCACAGTTAGCGGTGGACGACACACTGACACATCGCCTACTGGGAAATGTAAGTACTAGGATCAAACACTTGAGACGAATGTCAGGGCGAAACCGACTCCCGGAGGAAATGTGTTACCGTAAACTCCACAAAAGTGTTTGTCAGTATTATAAATTGTTTCACTGAGCTATCAAGCTTGTAACAGCAACTTATTTTATGGAAGCAAACTTTATAGAAGATGCATAACTTCATGAATAACATGGAAAATAAACAACACACATTTCGAGACACATTTTGATTATGACAGTTTTTCATTATTGGAACAAGGTTGGTATTTGATGAACTGGCTCCGTGGCTAATTGGAGACGACTGACAACAAGCCCTCTCATCATGTCCTCGTTAGGGTCCTTAGCATCATCAGGTGACACATCAAATGAAGTGAAGTCCCCAAACCACCTAGCCTACAGGACAAGACCCAGCCAGCAAGTATGTGAAGGACGCTCTGCAATTGTCACAGTCTGATCGCACATGAAAAACCTATTTTCTGGTCAACTGTTTTTACAAGTGGATAATTTTCACTCCCCAAAATCAAAAGGACTTATGATTTCAGATATATGGGAAATAACAAGTCTCTTTCAAATATAGCAACAGCATGAACATACAGGATTAAAAGTTACCATAAACAAATCAATACATCAGAAAATACATTACATGTTTTTTTTATTAGTTCAGTCATTTTTGTTTGGGTCTCATTAGCCATTTTTCCAACTGACTGATTTGAATCAACAGCCATGGTGACCATATTTTGGGGAAAACTGTTTTCACCACCTGTGTGACTGTGTACATCACCTGTGATCCAACATCTGTGAAGCAGCCCTGATCTCAAATAGTTCCAACTTATTTTACTCATATTTTGCCAGCTTGTTTCATATCATCAATTTCAAGTCAGGTCTTGTATGTTTTTCATAAGCAGGTGCTTAAATGATGTACACACTATAACTCCACCTGAATATCAGCTATTTCAGGACTACACTGTCTCAGCTATGAACCAAAATCAATCAATGGTTGACAGCTTGCTCTTAAATCATGTATGATGCAAAAAGTTCAACTCCAGCGGTATGTCTTCTTGCTTCTAAATTCTAATTCGAAAACAAGGAACTCACTTTGAGTATCAATCTGCTTTACATGACATGATGATTAATGCATATGCTGCAATATTTCTCAGGTAAATAAACCATTCTCGACCTAACAATCAACTGACTGACACTACATGCACGATCCATTGTATTGAGATGCGATGTGAATCCATCAAGTAAACCAATGAGAAATATTTTTAACCTGATCCATGTTGCAACCATTTTTGACCACCAAAGGCTGCTACTAACCTAGGGTACTGATTTGTACCACCCCACAACACACCACCCAAACCAATATGGAAATATGGCAAAAAACAAAGAAGTTGTGGTTGTGTAACAGTTACACGAAGGGTCTACAGTGTCATGAGTGAAAGCCTTCATTGCCAGGGCTGCTCCACTGAGTAACTGAGTTTGACACCACATCAAACAGCAAAGTCACACCTGGGACCCCGTAACACAACCAGGTCACTGACATATTTGTCTGTCCTGGATTTTACCAAAAACGATTTCTTAGGCATGACCACACACCAGCCTTGCCAAGTGTGTACTACAAACTAAGTCATTACGTGGAGTGATTGTATTGTTATAGTAGGCACTTCCAGATAAGCATACGATTCAGGTACCAGTTTCACAAAGCTCTCATAAGCCTAAGATATCTTATTACTTTATTGCAGCATTCATACTTCCTATTTTAAAGTATATGAGGTATGAATGCTACGAGAAAAGAAGCAAGAACTTAGGTTTACGAGAGCTTTGTCAAAAAAGTACCTCACTGTATGCTAATCTGGAAGTGCCTATTATAACAACAGCTTTGTGAAAATGGACCCAGAATGCCAGCCTTTGAAGGGGCTCAGTTTTCACTGTTACATTAACAAATAAGCAAAAATATAAAGTGATTACATTCTCTGATTACTAGTACCTATTACTGGTTTGTTTGGTACAGAATCAATTTCTTACAGACCAATTTTACAGACAATTGTCATTCAGCAAGAAAATGGCTTGGGATGATGTTTACAGCAGAAAAATGGCTTAAAGTTCAGTTAAAACAAACACTATAGGTTTCTAGTGGAATCTGATTTTCCAAAATGGTTGCCTATTGTTGAGCTATTCAGACTGCCAGCAACAACTGTTGACACTTGTTTGCCATTTCTGTGGCATCTTTTGACAAGAACGGGTAAGAGCTTACAGGCCTCAGACTAAAGAAGCTTTAGTCCGAGTACTCTCTTTTCATAGCTGACTTCATTATGTTACAAAAAATTTGAACTTGCTTGTCACTTCATCCAATATTTTGCAAAAGTTAAAGAATAACACTTGTTGCTTGATTTATAGTTAGGTATTCAAAATAACCACATATCAGTACAGGTATTGTACAAAATATTTTTTCTCTATTTCATGGACCAATAAATAAACTGGCATTGAAAAAACACATTCAACATTAGTCTCATTAAATTGAAGCATAAGAGGGATAGTCCTGAAAAGAAATTTCTAGACCTGACAGACGACCAATTCTGTAAAACTGACATAAAAATACAAACCTTTCCGTCTTTATTTCTCTTCACTGGACGATTAGTAACGGGAACGTGGACACGTTCAATTTCATCATCCATTTCATCATCATCATCCTCTTCCTCCTCCTCATCATCAATCGGCTCCTGTTTAATCACTACATCGTCAGCACCATTTGAATTTGAGCAGTTAAAAGCCACCTCATAGTCCCCGTTCACCGCTTCTGTTTTGATGCGCTTCTTTAACGCAAACATCTGGCCCACAGTTCCACTACTGGAGTGATTAGGGCTGCGGTTAGCAAACGCAGATTTGATCTGACTCAGCTTTATAAGGTTGTACCTTGCGTCGTTTTGGTGAGATGGTCGATGTAAACTTTTGTTCAAGTTTACTGTGTTAATACTGGAATCGGCCTCGATGGGCGTGGGGGCGTAAACTCCCTCAGGAATACTGTCTATTGGGTAGGCAGGGTCCTCCAACCCAGGGGATAAGGACTGAGGGGTGCTGGTGCCACTGGAACCATCCATGTCGCAGTGAATGTCTCGACGATTATCAGGATGGGTATGGGCACTAGGATTGCAGTCTTCCGTCATGGTGTCAAGGGAATGCTGAAAACAACAAAAAAACAACTATATTTGCGAGTCCATCACACAGGAAGATCATGATACTCTGTAGCGTGGACCAAACTAACTAATGAGTGTATGTATGGATCGCTGCAACATGATGCCCCGACTGGGATGGAAACTTTCAGTAAATGTGAAGGAAATATAATAATTTGTTAAAAAAGATCTACATTATTGTAAAGTTATTTCTCAACAGAATTCCAGCAAGGTGGACACCAGGTAATGATTTCCTAATCTATACCCACATGGGAAACAAACCCAAGCATTTGTCATGCCAAGTCAATACTTTAACCATTCATCTACCTCCTCAATGCTCATCAAACATAACAAAATTGATTAGAGAGTGGGTGTTAGCTTATGTAACTGTCGGTAGTATTGTTGGTTTTTAAAATGCTGGCATCACCATCCAACCTTTTCAGTACAAATAAAATCAAAATGTAGACTATTACTGTTGAATGGAGTTGTATGAATTATCTGGATAATCTGGACTATTATTAACTGACTGATAACAAATAGCTGGAAAATTGTTAACTGCCAACAACAAAAGCATCCAGGTATTATCTCATGCAGCAGAAGCCTGAGAGAACTGAAATCAACTTTAAACAGGAAGAATGAATGGGTTTGGGTTTACCCCGCTTTAACTTATCTTCCAGCAATATCACAGAGGCACACACCAAAAATGTACTTCTAACACTATACCCCTGTGGAAAACCAAACCCAGACCTTCAACTACTAGACTAACCCAGCACCCAGAAATAATCATGACTACATACTACTTGTGTAGGAGGGCTCTGGGGGTAAGGTCAAGGAGTAAAGGTTGCAAAGGTCAGGACCTGCTGTGAGTTGATAGTCGATTCTTACATCTGGGTGGGGTGGGTGTTTCTAAACAACTAATTTACCTATTTATGAGTGGTCAAGCATTATTATGTATATTATTATGTATTTTCATGTATATTATGACAACTTACCCTGAAACAGTCTCTTAATTACTATAACTGGCACGTCAACAAAACAACAACATATTTACATGGATATGTGTACCATATAAATATCTTACCCTACAATAATAATTTGGTATATAGATAGATAGAATAAGTGTATATGGATGACAACTTCTTTAATACTGGTACATGTACACTGTACACTGGCTACTGGCCAGTCGTTTGTCATCATTTTCAGTAAGTTTGAGTTTTCTGTATGGACTTGTCTTGCTACGTGTACAATACTAAACTACTTCATTTGCCACAAGCTTTACAATCTTCAGCCTTCTGTAACATGTCACTTTGTACAAAAGATGCTTTAAGGTATAAAAAACATATAACAAAATTCAAAGTATTGAAGCACATAAATGAGTATGTCCAGTTTAATGTCATACTTTAGTTCAGTACAACAAAATGGAAGTTTTATAATAATGAGTAAATTAGTGAGTACATATGGTTTTACATCGCTCTTAGCCAAATTCCAGCAGTATCATCACGAGAAACACCAGAAACAGGAGTTTTATAATAAACTATTATAATATTTCAAAGGCCACAAAAAATAAGACCTGTTAACAAGTTGTAAGTGTACTATTAATGAAAATTCAACATTTTAATAGCTTGTACATACATACCTTTTTAACATCTAACATCTGCCACCAATAGATATTTAAAAAGTCAATATCAACAAATAGTTGTAAGACTTTTTAAAACCATAAATGGCCACTTATCAATGAATTAAAATATTTTATACATCACACTTTTCTTTTCCAATGGATATTTTTTAAACATCACACTTTTCTATACCAATGGATATTTTTTAAACATCACATTCTTCTATACGTATGGATATTTTTTAAACATCACACTTTTCTATTCCAATGGATATTTTTGAAACATCACACTTTTTTTTGTTCCAAGGATTATTTTGAATGCATCATAATAAAAGTGTGAGAATCAAAACTAGATCGTTCAATTTATAACAGCTGTCTTAGAATTCATGAAAATAAATGGCAATGAGACCACACCCAATTCCTCTCATTAATAAATCAAATGTGATAAAGATATATTTTATCCACACCCACTCAGTATAATTTTCCAAAAGTATATCAAATAATAATGAAATTATTCTATTTGTTGAGGCAATATTATCATAAATGCTTCATAGAAATGTATCAATATAATCCAACGTTCTCAAAAGGTTGACAACAATAGACAGTGTTGACAAGAAGGTGGCCCCCAAACATTGAGACCCTCAGCTTTTCAAAATCTTTACGAAGTAGACAGTACATGCATTCTAATTGACAACCGTTAACTTTACAGAGGTGGTACTGAACGTAACATCTGTTCAAACAAGCACTGAATACACAGAATCTTGCCATAACAAACGATATAAGGCCACTCCCTTGCCAAGATTTTCATCAAGGAAACTTCAACAGTGCCACCATATTCGAAAGAAAAACTTATGTTTGGCAATATACTCACAAAAAGCATCTCTGAATAATCTGTATCCACAAGGTATTCCAGTGCAGCTTTTACACACAAATCCAAGTTTTAGTATTGAGAAAGCCTACTGAAGACAGTGAGGTCTAGTTACAAACTGAGGTTGAGCTAAACTAGTGGGACGTGCCTGCCCTTGGCTGAATATTGTCCTCAATAGCTTAGGGGGGTGAGCCAGTGAGTCAGGCGACAGTGGTGGTATGCTCGCATGGAGAGGGGAATTGTGGGAGTGGTTGGGAGCGGCACGGAAGGCGATCATTTTCACATTACATCAGAGTCATGCCTGATGAAGTAGGGCAGATGATTGGTCGATAGCTGTGTTTACATCTGAGTGGGTGAGGCCCTCTATAGCAGGAAAACATGGCCACACAGTGCTGTGTTGTATTTGGTGCAGTCTACGCCTACACCTCGTTATAACACTACAAGGGGATGTTTACCTCAAACGCTTATGTCAGTGCGTTAACTGAAGCTATTAATTTTGGTTGTGCTTACAACGAGGTAATAATGGTTTTTCCTGCCTTGCCCTCAATAGCCCCAAATTATTATTTGACTTGAACCTATTTTATACAGTTAATGGGATAAAGATTCATAACTTGACTAAAAAGTACAAAAAGTTTACAATACGCAAAGTATACATAAATAAGAAAATATAAGAATATCACAATACCAAAATCACAATTGTTCATAAAATAGCATTTCAGAAAAGAATATTTGTTGCTGAGACCAACATGTAGTAATTATAGGAGCATAGAAGATGGGATAATTGATTTATCTCACTAAAGGCAAGGCTATAATTCATAGACACACATAATAATTGTACCCGATCAGTGTTATCTCACTGATAAAAGGCCAGGGAACACAGCAGATTCTGACAGCTTGGAGAGGGTTAGGGATGAGGGTGAATGTGAAGGGGTGACAGATCCTCCAAAGGAATGACCTGAGGGTTAAAGAACTAGTAAATGGCCTTATTGTGAGGGCAGCTATGTCATAACAGTATATAATTCCATGTAGGAAGTAGTTCTTATAGTGGAGTAGAGGGTTGGAGTGGAGTATGAAAGCTGGTTAGTGGTGCCGGAGAGGTGAAAACATATGGTTGGTAGGGGTGGGGAGGTGTAGACAACGGTTGGTGGGGCAGGGGGAAGTATGGTCAATCGGGTAGAGGGTAGGGATGATGGCAGGTGAGGAAGATAGAGTGATGGTCGTTCATAGGTGGGGTACAGGTAGTTGATGAGGCAGGAGACAATTCTAGGGGAGATACCTCAGGGTGGGGGTGCTAGTAGGTCAGGGTAGAGGTAGACATTTAATCCCGGTTAGTGTGAACTCTGTGACAGGTTGAGGAAGGGGTGGGGATGGGGATGTTAATTAACAACATGACCCCCAGGCACAGACTGTCAGCTCTATTGAACTATATGGTGGGAGGGGATGACCTATAAATAACTTTATGACCATAAAGCACTTAGTCCCCCAGCCACCCTACGCAGGGTTTGTAGGCGGAACTCTGACCATATACCCTCTCAGGGGGGGTGCCACTAATACCATCAAACATTGACTGGGTTGTCTTAAGTTTCATTATTTATAGTCTGATGTGTTGCATAGCTGTACTGCTGTTGGCAGTTACATTCAACACTATTCAACACTAACCTGTTATCTTAACCTACCCATGTTAGTATTACTTTTGTTACCATGGAACCATTAGAGCTATCCCTCATGCACTCCGACAATCTCACCATCAACAACAACCTTTAACTGATATTTCGTCTCAGAAATAAATAGAGAATAGAAATACAGTCAGTAATTCAGATGGAGACCTGAACATTCCTTAATTCCCAAAGCTGAGACAATCTGGTCTTGCAAAATCATGCTCGAACCTAGATGGAGTCCTTCCTTATTATTCATGCTATTAAGAGTATGGGAAGCATTATTTGAATATGTAAACTGTAGCATGGCAGAGTGATTGACTGAGTTTACTTTGTGCTGTTTTAGAAACATTTCAGCAATATCACACTAGAAATGGGCTTCAAACATTGTATCCATGTGGGGAATTAAACCCACAAGGGTACAAGGAGTGAATACTTTAACCTATACTACCCCGCTGCCCCATGGTGACCATGAAACAGGCCAACAAATTTAAGATCAATATAAGATGCCACCAAAACCATCCCTTTTGATAAAATGGGTGCCATTAGTGACAATTCCAGTTGCCATAGTGATGAATGCTGGATAATATGAAATGAAACCAGTATATTAATGTTGAAACATAACTGTCGTCTTTTGTTTCTTCTGAGGTGTGAGAAATCAAGAAACTACTTATCCTGTTTGACCAATATCTGGTAGTGTTATGAAATAAAATTTCTTTTTAATTCTTCAAACACAACATTTCAAGGTCTTTTCTAGACCGCTTCATCAGGGGAAATAACAGTCAATGCAGAAAGACATACTTATCCTGTTCTTTGGAGATTGCATTGCCATATTTTGCTTTGTGTGTTTAATGGTGCCCTGAGCAATATTCCAGTTATGTTACAGGACTGACTGCGATGCAAAAGTAAACTCAATCACTCACTCGCTCACTCACTTAGCTTCCATCAACCAAAACAGCAAATCTTAGATCACCCACTTCATATATTTGACTCTGTGGTCATGCTTGTGAAATCCTAGTCTACTTTCACCAGATGTGTTTATTGATACAACAAAGTTCTTAAATTGAATACTAAGACAAATTAAACACTGGCTAGACAGTTAAAGCTCTCACCTTTCCTTCAACTACATTACTCCTATGGCCATATCAGTGGATGTAGTTGAAAACAATCAGAATCTACAGTTTTTTGTAATCAAAAGAAACCTTTTTTCCTTGCAATCCTAATTAAAACAACAACGATTCTTAATATAGCTCTACAGTAAACAATAGGATGGTTTCTGACATTGTTAAGGAATCAATGAAGACTTCAATATGAAACAGGCCAACACATTCAGCATTGTGAGCTTGCTGTGAAAACAAAATACTTCCTAACAAACACTCAGAAGGGGCACTGCCTGACTAGCATGGCACAGACAGTGTCATTTTAAATTCATGCAATTTCTTACACAGCAGGGAAATAGTCTGTAAAATGTGACCAGTGAAATACAAAAGTTGAAGCACTGATTTATAGACCCTGTAACAAAAAAGCCAAAACAACCAACAGAACAGAAATAGTTAAAATTTCTAACATGTCTTGGTCTGTCAATTTTAAGAAAAGCAAGAATGTCTATGGGCACTCTTCCACAAGAGTCAAAATATGTTAATAAAAAACAAATTCAGGAGACCTCCAGTAAATGTTTATGCAAAGTGAGCTTCTAAAGGGTTTATAGGGGTGAGAGCTGGGGTCTGGCTGTTCATGAGGGACGGAGCACCCTGGACAAGTCAATGATAAAACACATCAATGAAAAGCCACACCGCATTCATGATGTGTTTAGTACAACACTTCCAGAGTATCAAAACTGTTATTTTTGGAAAGTCATGAGTAGGTTGCCAGGACAAATACTCCTACAAATGTTTTCAAGTTCATGGTGATATAATACCATTTACAAAACGTCTCAGCTGCCAACGTCTACTAAAGACAAGATTTATAAACATTGTCTGAATTAGGATTGATTTTTTAATCTGAAAAACACTAAACCACAAATCATTCAGTCTGAGCTAAATGAATCATTCCACTGCTACTTATCGTCAACCAAAGCGCTGCAGCGTCTAAAGACAAAAAGAGAGAGAAAAAATTGCGTTCCATTCTCAGTCAGTTGTTTCATTAAAACCTGTGAAGAAAAACTGTGACACATTAAGGGCAAAACTCCCTGCACAACTTGCATCCGCTCAGCCATTTTGGAGAAGTGATGTTCAGCAGAAACAAAAGGCAAAAGCATTACCAAATCAGCTAACCTTGATTACAATTCATTTTTCCACTAGTGAATTATGTCACATAAATAGACTTTGGAAGAAGTTCCTTGAGCATTGAGTCTGCAATTACAGACTATCTGTGGGAGAGTGCAGACAATCCCTGACAGACTGAAGAGTATGACTATAAACTCTATCCCTGACAGACAACAGATTAGATCTATAAGAGCAGACAGTCCATGACAGACTAAAGACTATCCTTGACTACAGACTCTATCCATGAAATAGATGCCACCAATGACAACAGACTATTCAGAACAGTAGAATACAATGACAGTAGGCATAATGTCCTCAATCTCATGATTCCCAACACTCTGGTAAATTATGAGCCTTGTTTTCCATATGTCTCAGTTAAATAAATAACTACAACAGTGGCTATGGCAAAAACCATTAGCTCTCTCACTTAAAGGTCACATGCAACGTAAAACACAACTTTGCAGATTCTGGTACCTTTCGGTATGCACTTACCGAAATAAATCATAAAAAATGCCAATTCAACCTATAAAGTTGAAAAAAACGCGATGAAAATTCACTAAATTCCCCCCAGCGCTGGGGGGAAAACTGGTTTCAATAGCTGTGCTGCGCTGCGTCCATAACGCATGCGCAGTGAATAGGTTCGCGGAGCTTAAACAGTATGCATGCCCAGCGTCTGAGGTCGTGAGCAGTAGTCTAATCTTGGTTGTGTACACAAATAAGTAAATAATCTACTCGTTACGTAAAACAACTTGTTGATTATGGTAAGCAGCCACTGTTACACAGAAAGCTCAGTGTCTGGTTTATTCACACCTGTATGTCTGTCTGCCTGTCTGCTAAAGACAACATGCAATACACAGCTTCAATCATTGACCATGTGCAATTTGAACTTAACACCCATCAGACTATACGACATAAAGAAAATATGTTGATTTATGACTCGTGCACATAATGTAATTAGGCACGTGTGATACACATGACATTTTATGTCTGTGGGTTGCAAACAAACTACATTCATTTTTTTCGGATGACTGGATCTGACGGAAACTGGTGCAAACACTTGTCAGTTTCAAGTCCTGCGGTGTACTTGGACGAATGACAGATTCCAGCCACACAGTAGTTTACCATCTCTACTGACATGATTTTTTATTGGATCGAATGCAAATTCAGAGAACATGTATTTTCCAAACCCAACATTTCTATATACATTCTTCATGGATAACGACTTCTTTTCGTGTATATGATTTTGCTTGACAACAGTATATGAATCCATACTGAAACGACGCATCAAGTACACAAAAAGAAGTTGTTATCCATAAAGAATCTTACTTTCTTGTGACCGGCTATACTTCTAAAATGCCCATCAAACAGATCATCTTTCTGTACACACAATGAACCCTCAGCATATCAGCAAATGAACCACCGTCGTTACACTTGAGTGTATATCCACCCGCTATGACTGGGTTCTGTCTCCCGAGGGCTTCGTTTCGGGGGAAGTAAATGCACTTTTGAATCGCGATTGTGCGCTTATAATTTTGTTTATTTGTTTTTTTAAAAGCAGCAATGTATATTATATGTCATGAATAAGTGATAAATGTGTTTTAATTATGTTTGATTTTTTGGTTGCATGTGACCTTTAAGACATACCTAGTAAGAGAAGAGAACTGTTGACTGATATCTGTAATCACATTTTCCCATTCATATTTGCAGTTAGTAGATTTCAATGAGTGTCCTAAATTCAACTCACATTCATCAGTATTCCAGAAACATGACAGTAGACTGTCATTTTTTCAGTTTGTTTGTTGTTCGATCCCTCAATCAGCAATATTCCATCTCTATGGCAGTGGTCTGTGAATAATCCAGTGTGGACCAGACATTCCAGTGATCAATGCCATGAGCATATATCCACACAACTGGGATACAATGACATTCAAGCCTGACTACATGATCCTGTAAGTAAGTCCTCCTATGACAAACATGAGTTACAGAGGATCAATTCATGGGTAACAGCCCATATATAATCAAATACCATACAGACTATGGCCTGTTTCACAAAGTTCTCATAAGCCTCAGATCTCTTAACTTTTCCCATTGCATTTGTACCTCATATACCGTAACATAGGAAGAAAATTGTTACGAGAAAAGTTACAAGATCTTAGGCCTTTGAGAGCTTTGTGAAACAGAACCCATGTCTACATTTAATAACACTGATCAGGTACGGCGCTTCTATCAACCAAATCACTGAGCGTGACCAACCAATGCATAAACTCTCCTTAAAAGACTAGCATGGATTTACACCAATCCTAACCTTCGCTCAGTTCTGTGATTTGACACACTGTATCAATGTATTGATATTTCAGTTTCAATGACAGCCCTGAGGCTGAGGGCGACACTGAGGTTCAGCGTCATCTTGTTGGGATACCTCCAGGTTTCAAACAAATAAACCATACATATTGTACTCAAAGTCCTAACCACAGGTATAATTCAGCGGAATCTAATTGTCAGATTGCATACACTGCAGAAGAAGATACCCCTTTATATCCCATCACTAATAATCAACATGCTTGAATGATTTCAATGAATGTTTTTATGAAGAAGCTGACACACTTTCAGGGATCGATAGACAGAGCATCCTGTGTAATCATGCAGTCGGGACATACAGTGCCTTCGTGTAAGCGTGCATGCTGTCATGAAAAGAATGCGTTTTGTGCAGCTTTCTTTGATAATTTGTGCTGTGTTTGAAATTATAGATGAAAGTCTTTGCAAAAATTACATACTAAAGGGTTTCCTAAATACTATAATAACAGCTTATGACATGAATAGCTCTCAAGACCTTTATTTGCAACAGTACAAATATGGTCAGCTCACCACCGGTTACAGAATATGTGGATTTTTCTTTGGGAAACCAGGCATGTGATTGTTTGCGCTCTTTGTTTTTTTGTTCCACACTGCACAAAGTAATATTCTATCAATCTGATAGTTGGCTGTTAATCTGTACCTGGTTCAGAAAATCCAATGCATGAAGTTCTGAGTCAAAATTGATCTTCAGCAACCCATGTCGTAAGAGTTAACTAATGGATCAGGTAGTCATGCTCACTGACTTGGTAACATGTTCAGAATCCTATCCCAACTGCATAAATCAATGCCCATGCCATTAACAACGAGAGTGTCTGGTCCATATGATTATTCACCACTCTCTGCCATTATTAAATCAAATGTTGAACAAGGGTTTCACACATTGTACCCAGGTGGAAAACTGAACCCAGGCTTTCAACAAGATCCCTTAAACAAAAGGCTACCTACACACCCTTAGCCATCTCTGTAAAGATAGGGAGACTGTCTGGCTGTCGTGCTGTATGATCGTACTCCCTAAGCATTTACTACTGCTTCCATAACAACTCATAATCTAATAATACTTAACCAACCAAACTTACTATTTGATGCACCTGAAAGTGAGTAAGCATGGTCTTACCCAGCTTTTAGCAGTATTCCAGCAATATCGCAGCTGGAGACACCAGAAGTACACATTGTACCCATGAAAAGAATCAAACCCAGTTCTTTAGTGTTCTAAGCCTATGCTGTAACATTCAATAACTCTTATGCAAAACAAATAAATCAGAATCAAGACTTTTCCAATTCAGTCACAGAAAATGAATAATTGAATCATATAACTTCAAATCTGTTAAAGCTTTGTATAGATTATCAGTTGACAGTAGCTACAGTTAAAACAGAAAAATATTTTGGGCGAAAGGTGCGTCACAGGATTCAATGGACAAACTGTCTAATACGCATCCGTGTAGTATTAATGAAACATCCTCATTGAACAGGTTTACATTGTAGGATGCAGGGGCCCAGTAACAATGGGTCTCCATGTTGTACCAGGAAGGATATTCACACCCACACCACTTCTACAAACGGATACTTCCAGCACCATGACATTGTCATCTAACTGTATTGTACCTGGTAATATTACAAACCAAAATTAATTATAATTGACTATTAACATCATGAATTCTGAATTAAGTAGCATCATTATATAATGTCACTGAATTGAAATATTGCAACTGAATTCAATTTAGATTGACAATTCACCCCATTTTATAGCTCATAAAGCACACTCATGAAGAATGTACTTAACATTCTCAGATACATCTTTCATGAAAACTACTATTAAATGTATTGTGCGCAGTCAGATACTACATCAAAATTGCTGCAGGTTAACACACTGGAAATAATGACTGAGTCAATAAAAATGTGACATTTAAATACCATTAGTGGAAATGATGATCTACAATTTTAAATTGTTCATCAGTTGGAATAATAAGTGAAATATCAAACTGACTTGACAACCCATTTATCATATCATGAGTAATGCACACTATTGTTGTGCGATCACATGACAATGTGTCACTGAGCATTACCAACCAATCCAATAATCATTTAATTATAAGGCTACCAAAACAGCCTTAGCCATCCCTTCAAAGAAACAACTAAGACTCTGCCTCACTGTATTAGAGCATTTTCATACTCCATTAGCAAATAACACTACTTCCCTACCAACATATAATCTGACAATGCTTAACCAAATAATCGTTCAAATGTTTTATTTGATGTACCTGAATGTGAGTGAGTATGGTTTTACACCGCTTTGGGCAATATTCCAACAACAACACTATTGTATGATTAAATGATCATATGTCATGGAGATTTACCATCCAATCACGACCAGCAGGTTTTTACAGATACAGTTCCAACATGGACCTAGCACCTCATTAATGGAGTCAAAGCACACTAAACACATCAGTGTATCATTTGAAGGCATATTTTGTTTGATAACTATCTCATCCTGTTAAACTGTCAGCAGTGTTTCCCTTTCACAATACATCCAAATACTGGACACCAAATCAAAAATTTAAATCTAGATAATTTTGTGAACAAATGAAACTTGTGAATATTGAGGTCTTTATTTTCAATATTGTACACATTGGTACAGTTCTATTTTTATACACCACTTTTAGCAAAGGGATTCACACCAAATACCCAACCGAAACCCAGATCTTCAGTATGATGAGTCCATGCTTTAACCACTGGGCTACCCAAAGACCCCGTCTCTATGGAAAACAGCTTTCATCTGCCACTGTTTGCTTAGCAGGGTACCAAGAAGTGATTTCTTACCAGGCTTAAAATTAAGTTATATTTACGGTCACTTGGAGGCCAGTCATTTGTGCTAAAACCTTCAGAATAGGATCACTGCTGAAGATGGGTGAACATTAAAACATTTTAGATTAGGAGAATTTTACTGGTGACTCATGTACACTGCATATATTATATGTAGTTAGTAGAAGTAGGGTGGAAAATCACTTTCAAGAATATTTCACTCAGAAAGATTCTGAGAAAATGAGCATCAAGAAAATCCAAAGGAGGACCCACATTGTGGAAGACTCTCCCTAACATCCAGAAAATATGCAATCTCGACCAGTTAAACGAATGCTAAAAACACAGCATTTTGAGCACCTGAGCAATTCGTTGGAATAGGCGGTGTACAGATATTAACTTTATTATTGTTTTTAATATTATGTGTATGTTGCAGTCTGTACTAGGTTATATTGCAGACGGACTGCGAGTCCAAGAGGTATGGATAGCCCACTCAAAATCATTAACACTGCCTCTGTGACCACCACTCAGATTTATACCCTGGAGCAGGTCAACAACAACCGACATCTTTCAACGTCTTGGAATGACACGGGCAGTGGATCAAACCACCGACCTTCTGGCGTTTATTACGAAATAAGTATATACCTAATTCAAGAACCATGCAAAACTAGGGCTGTGAGTTTTGAAGGTCATTTGGAAATGTCATTGTGAGTCAACTGACGATGTCAGAAGGTGTTGATAAGGTCAAGCAAACATAATCTGAGTAGTGTATGGTAACAGTGAGGGAGGGAGGTTTTATGCCGCTTTTAGCAATGTTCCAATATCATGGCAGGAGACCAGAAATGTTGAACCAAAGCACAGAATTGGACCATAGTCATGACATCAACATGAAATCATAGCAGCAAGGCTATTCCCCAACAATCTTTTCATACATAAATGTTGCTTTTGACCCATCTTACCACACCAGCAATAACGATCATCTTTCTGGACATGCAACATTTTAATATGATTGAAAGAAGTCTGTACTTCATGTAACACAAAAGATTTGTGCAGAAAAATCCACATTTATTTTTCCAAAAGTCTTCCTCCCCACCCAGAAAATAGACTAACTTATCTCCATCGGCTGCCAGCATTATGTGCAGCATGCACTGTCTCACATGTCATACCACCTCACACATCTTACACCTCACACGTTGTATGCTGATCCTATTTGCATTCTTGTGTGAAGGAAAATAGTTTTCTTCTCCAGAACAAAACCTGTTTGTAGTACTGGTTGTACGCATTGTGTGTGTTCATGACATATCTCAACAATCCAAACCAGCAGTGCAGTGAGTGAGTGAGTGAGTGAGTGAGTGAGCGAGCAAACAATGTATGTGTCACACTTTATGTATGAATGATCAAATGAATGATATTGCCACTCACCAGGATCCAGTGAAAGATGCATGGCGTTTAATAAGGCCCCTCCTCTATTTTGACAGCTCCCATGTGAAATTCAATCAGTTCTAGTTCTATCACATGCTGTTCATTTGTGCAGTGTGCAGTCCCTTCTCATAAATGCATGCCATCCAACCATTAGGTGTTGTAGCAAGTCTGTCATTCCATGAGTGAGTGAGTGAGTGAAGGAAATCAGTATTATGCTGCTTTTAGCAATATTCCAGCAATATTGCGGCATATGAAACCAGAAAAGGGCTTTATATATTGTACCCATGTGGTGAATCAAACCTGGGCCTCCCGTGTGATGAGCGAAAGCTTTAACAACTAGGCTATCCAATCCACCCACACATTCAAACAGCCTACCATATGTTGCATATTTTTAGATATCAGTTGATCACTCAATACCAGTAGTTACTTATGGCTATGGTCGAGTACTTTGGAGTACCAAAGTGCATAACTGCCACCTGTATTACTTCAGTCTTTCCTCCCACATTAAACAGACACACCATGATAAACTGGAAGCTATCACAGCGCTAAGACTGTTGTAAGTTTATGTTAGAGTATAGGAGGTATATTAGTCATAGGGCTATGCTTCGATAACTTTGGTTAACGGGGCCCTAGTATTAAACCTAAACTTACTCAGATTGTTTTGTGTATGAAGGAGACTAAAAGACTACTTCAACTGAACTTACAAGGTTACAAAGCAGTGTTTCAGTTTTTTCCACTGCTTTTATGAGTCAGTGTCAATAGTGAGTTAAGAACAATGACTTAATAGTCACAAGTTTAGTTCCAGTTCCACAAAACGACCTCAGACCCACAGAGATCATAAGATACCATAAGATAGTCCATACATGTTCAGGGCAAAGTCTAGCCACAGGTGGATGAGTGAGTGAGTGAGTTTTACGCCACACTCTGCAATATTCCTGCTATAGTATATGGTGGTCTGTACATAATCGAGCCTGGACCAGACAATCCAGTGATCAGCAGCATGAGCACCTATCTACACAACGGGAATATGATGACATCAGTCAATTTAGTCAGTAAGCCTGACCACCTGATCTCGTTAGTTGCATCTTACAACAAACATATTATGTTACTAAAGATCAACTCTAAGAAGACATGTCTCTAGCTCAAGGACACTCAATGAAACTGTCTGCCATCTGGGCTGTTTACCCCACAGGAAGGCGAACATGAAATCCATGTGCACATGGATCCACTGACTCGGATAATAATAATACTACTTATGATGGTCTAAGCACATTTGATCAGTCATAAACTGGAAAGTGCCCCATACATATTCATTGCATGATATAATAACTAGACATAAAAGTGTTCAGTGAAACCTACGAACAAAGAATCTCTTTATCTAAAAACAATACAGAAAGGGTTAAAACTCTGCAACCAAAAAGAGAAGCCCAACCTACCAGTATCTCCGCTACAGCAACTCTAACAACCAGCAACATCAAAGCCTGTGACAGACTCCGCCCTTGGCAGCTCCACCCGTCAAACTGACCCAAATGACCAAGTTTGCTGTGTCTCGAAGCAACATCTCGGTAATACCGGTGATGCTGAGGAGTGGAGTCATGCATCCTGGTCTGACATTCCACGGAGAAGGTGGACACACCAATGTTCCATGTGGTAATGCAGAGGGGGCCAGAAGCTGATAACACAGCTAGGAAACTTTGATAAGGGTGGATCCTCACAGACACTCCCTTGATTACTTCCGAAATCTGTCCCAAACAACAAATTTTGCCTCTTGTACATGACGGAATGTTTGTACAGTTTGGGCAATTTGTATTTCATTGAACACTCAAAGCAAATAACCTTCATGTAATTATAACGATGACTAGACTCTCCTATACCGTCAGAGGGCTTTCAGCATAATCATGGACAAATTGTGCATCTGAGTCATGAAAAGAAAAGAAGAATTAGTTGAGTTAGTGAGTGTTGTTTTAAGCCTCAGTCATCATCACTACAGCAGTTAGACATCAAGCCAAGGACCAGGGTTTGATTCCCAAGATGGGTACAATATGTGAAGCCCATTTCTGGCGTCCTCCTCATGCTGGCATACTGTTACCTGTGGAAAACCAAACTCACTCACTAACTCACTCGCTACAGCAGTCAGTATCAAGCAAACTAGGGGTTGAAAACATAAGCATTGATCCTTTTGTCATGACATGACAAAAAAGATTGGGTCACCTTATATGTTGTAACCATGGTAACAATCTGATTACAACACAGACATGCAAATTGGCAGCCATATTTGTCTAAAACATCACTTGGAACAACTTGTGTAAGCTACCAAATGATAAGACCATTAATACATCAATCAAAATAAAATACACAGCTGGAGCAATTAGCTGAAGAAGTTAAAATTCTTAATTCAACAGTTACAAAGAATAAACTAAAATCCATGCATGTTGTGGAAAGACAATCCGTTAATCAGTTGACGCCTATCAATAAGATCACAGTTCTTGATAGAACTTATCAATGTCACGCATCATGTATTGTGCAGAGCACTCTGTACTGTGTTTTGTAGTGTAGGTTGTATTGAGGATTGTATTGACAATTTATATAATCAAACTAAATACTTATGACAAAGAAGCCTCCCCTTCAACACTTTTATCATAAGCACACAGACACAGGCACGCACGCATGCATGTAAGCATGCGCACACACACATACTGGTACTAAAGATTAAATGAGTTTCTATTTGACTTACTTCCAAATCTTCAGCTCATCGGATAGTAACAGATGCCACAGTACAACCACATTCTGAACTTGAATAATTTAACTATTCCACAAGCGAACGTTTAAACAGACATTTGATCTACAGGCCTCGACACACCAAAATACAGTGCCTTCCACGCCATTCAGTCCAGGGTGTTGGCCATCAAGCATACAAGTGATAAATAGCCTTCTCTTCTAACATTCCAATTTCTTTGTTTTTTAATTCCATACAAATTTTCCCCAAATAACACATTTCGTTACAGTAAATCACATATAGATCACACCAACCAGCAAATAAAGCTTAATTACTCCTGGAACACTTAAGATGTCAAATTAATCTTGTATACATTTAAAGTCCAATGGCCAGCAAACACTAGCTTCCGAAACCAGTGAGATCTTATGTTAATAAGGGCGTCCCCTTCATCGTTGCCTGTCTAGCGACTCACTAATCATGGGTTATCCCGAATCACAACCTCAGAGTTTACCAAGGCACGGCAGGGCAAATAAGTTTGGTGTTTCTAGGGGGTGGGGCAGCTTTGCCAAAATCCAACGTTTCCTCGTACACAGGCAACACCATAAGGGCTTCAGCAGGAAGCACAGATGAAATAGAGAAAGGGTGTGCCTTGACAATGTTCAAAATACATATGGATACTTTTACAATCTTATCTCTCTAAGGCATATCGGTACTGGGATGATGGCTGACTACAACCACCAAACGCATAAACACTGCAGAAACTGATAACTGATATGTCACAATATAATCTAATTAATATATTAAGAACTTGTGTTACCATGAAATATAGGATGTTTTGGCTCTAATTGCGCATATTTTCTTGTTGTATACATGAAATATGTATTATCACCAATAAGAACTTCATTATATATTTGAAATGGGTGTGGATAAAAAGGCTTTATGCTTGAAGGTATTAATTATTATTCCTGACATGTTCTAAATTGAATTAGATAAATTCTACTAATAAAAATAATATTTTCTTCATAAAAAGACAATGCCTTAATGTGTGTGTGAGTTAAGTTTTACGCCGCTTTTAGCAATATTCCAGCAATATCACAGCGGGGACACCAGAAAATGGGCTTCACACATAGTACCCTTGTGGGGAATCGAACCCGGGTCCTCGGCATGATGAGCGAACACCTTAACCACTACGCTACCCCACCACCCCCTATTCCTTAATGATTGCAACTGTATTTAATTTCACTACTGTACACATGCCTCATTTGAAAAACAGTTATTCTTGTTCAACACAATCAACAAATAGAACTTATTTACTATTTCTACCAAGTAGATATACATCCTGATATATTATCTTATACATTGAATTGAATTGGTTTTTATAACAAAAAATACAGACATAAAAAACATTACATATTACATGATATAAAAAGGCATGAAAACTCTTTATCAAATATTTTGAAATGAATGCATTTTTTCTTCCAAATGAGTTTGATGTTCAAATATCAGATCAGAACATGATTACACTTACGTTTGATTCTGCAAAATAGAGATCTTCAGTGAATTGGGTTATAACATACGTAACATATGTTATATTTGGGAATGCTCTTTCTTAGTAATATTCCGGCAGGGGGCACCAAAAATGAGCTTCACATATTGTACCCATGTGGGGGAACCAAACCCTGGTCTTCGGCACGACAAACGAATGCTTTAACCACTAGGCTCCCCCACCGCCCCTATACATCTTGATGACAAATAGCAACTGAATGAATTTGATCAAACAAGTAAGTTGTGTGTTTGACCCTCTTTGAGGGCTGATCAGTCTGCAAGCTGTGGACGGGGACCGAAAGGGAGTGTTTAGAGACAGTATGACAGCAGACTTCCATCAAGTACAATTTCCTTGTGCTAGGTAGTCGTCAAACGGGACAGTGTCTCCCCTCACAACAGTATCAGTGTAAGTCATTGGTCCTGAAAGGAGTGCCTTTCGTCTTGTCGATATGCATATAGAGAAACTGGAGTAAACATATATAAAATGGCCACAACAACATATATGTGAACAGCCCTTGGAATGCTTCAAGTTTTAAAATCCAGACTTGATAAAACAAAACTTGATACTTGACCAAGATATGCAATAAGAAAGGAATATTCATAAGGTGTGCGCAAGGATATATATCTCATACGAACATGGGATGTCTGTGTATGTGTGATAATAATTAATAGCATCAGCTATGTGAGTGAGCGTGCGTGCAAGCATGCATTTGTGAGTGCATGTAAGCATCTTTATGTATCTGTGCACTGCCTTTGTGGTGTGTCAGCATGTCTAGGGTGCTTGTGTGTGTCTCTGTGTAATCTTAGTTGTGTGCTTGTGTGTCTGTGTCCTAATCTCTCAGCAAATGCACATATGCTTGTGTCCGTCTGTCTCTGTCTATGTGTATGTGTCTGTTAGTGTATGTATGTTAAAACCTGTGTGTCTGTCTGTGTTTGTATCCTGTCTGTGCATGTCTGTGTTTTTTGTGTCTGTCGGTGTGTGTGTCTGAGCCTGTGTCTGTGTGTTTGAGTATGTGTGTCTGAGCTTGTGTTGGTGTATCTGTGTACCTGTGTGTGTCTGTTTGCACCTGTCTGTGTATGTATGCCAGTCTGAGCCTGTGTCTGCGTGTCTGAGTATGTGTGACTGAGCTTGTGTCGGTGTGTCTGTGTACGTGTGTGTCTGTTTGCACCTGTCTGTGTATGTATGCCTATCTGAGCCTGTGTATGTGTGTCTGTCAGAGCCTGTGTCTGTGCGTCTGTCTGCTGCACCTGTGTCTGTGACTACATTACTCAGCACAACTCCTCCACATCTACATCCATGCTGTATACAGCCAGTATATCTGCCAGAGGCTGCAGTGAGGTAGGTGACACCTCTCTTTCCCACTGTTACATTTGGACTGCACAATTACGTTGCTCAAGCACTCTGCGTAGTGTTTTTGCCTCCTTCGACTGTACTAGTCAGATTAGGTTCACACAAAAGGCTCCCTGGCTGACAGGTTCCTCCCACTACCTTCTCACACTGTCAGCCCCGGGTTTCTGCTCAAGACACAACGACCTTGCAGACAACCTTTACCTCCAGGTCTTGTTCTTATATACAGTGAAACCTTAATCCAAGCATAAATGTGGCTTTACACACTTACAATATAACCTGTTTGCATATGGTTATATTGTATGTCAATAATATCCATTCAAAGAAAACAGCAATTTATGAGTCCAAATTATGCTATACCCCAGAAACAGTTTTCTCCATCTTCATCTTGAAATAACATTGATTCAATCCATAGAAATGATTAGTCCAATCAACTGTTCTGACACAATTCACTGAGAGTTCTTAGACTAATGCTAGTCTCAGAACATATCACTTTGATTGTAACAAATAAACCAATTTAAACTGAAAAGGAGCCCCAAGGATACCAGAGATTCAGAACCTGAACCTGAGGAAATCTAGACATGCTTCATTTAGGGCTTTAGTACTTCGGAGAGGGTGAGGCAGTTGGGAAAATAGTGTAGTTCAGGGACTGTGAGAGGGTTCTCTACTAGTCAGTTTTATAAACTTGGTTTTAAATAACCTGTAGTAACCTCATAGTATTAGTTTGTCGCTTGTCCAGCATATATTAAACATGTTCCATATTTCACATTTTCTAGTTTTTTCACATATTTCATAGCCACTTGAAAGCATTGAGAACTGGTTCAAAATTAAGTACATAGCCCTCAGTGCTACATTTGAAAAGCATGTACCTTCCTACAAGAAGACCAGCCTCAAGAGATTTTCAAAGATGATTTAAACTTCTAACATTTAAACATATAAACATCAAAAAAGCAAAAACATTGTAGTGTCACATTTTATGATGAGAATGACTGTGCGACGTTTGCCTCAGGTCTAGACACACAACATGCTGTGGAAAGCCACAAACTGAAATCACTAGAATATTAATCACTTCGCACAGTTAGGCAAAGGCAGTAAAGAAACTCGAGTATTCTAAATCTTAGAAACTTATACCAAGCAATAAAATGACAAACTGATCCCTAATGAATCCTTTCAAAAAACGAGTGAGTGAGTAAGTGAGTGAGTGAGTGAGTGAGTGAGTGAGTGAGTGAGTGAGTGAGTGAGAGTGAGAGTGAGAGTGAGTGAGCGAGTTAGAGAGCGAGTGAGGTTTTACATAGCTTTCATCAATATTCCAGGAATATCACTGCGGGGGACACCAAAATTGGGCTTCACGCATGTTAACTACATGGGGAATAGAACCCAGGTCTTCAGCGTGACGAGCAAACAATTGCCAGGGTTCAATTCCCCACATGGATACATGTGGAGGTTCAGCAACAACTGTCAGTGCAGGTCACCATTCCCAACTGACTTCAGGACAAAGCATTTTTCTTCGTCTCAAGAGTACAACCAGGTTATAATTCACAAGCAATATCAATGAAAGGTTCCATCATTGTTCGTTCAAAGTATCTGTACCAATGTAAGTTACCAACAATAGCTGTTGAATCACAAGTTCAGCAGTTTGAGCTGAAGATAAGTATATTTAAGTTCAATAGTCACTGAGTGAGTGAGTGAGTGAGTGAGTGAGGGAGTGAGTGAGGGAGCGAGCGAGCTTGTATGCCCTTTTATGTAGTGTGACAGCCAGATCACAGCAACACAATCAGAAACAGACTTCAATCATTGTATCCCCCATATGGAATTGAAACAGAGCCCTTGTCTTCACTAACTGAGGTCCACTGACCATGGATGACTACGAGACAAGTCATGGTTTCTCTGTACATAAAGGCCCAAGGCATAGCCATGGTTAGAGCATTTCCTTGTCACACAATGTGTGACGCCCATTTCAGGTGTCCCCAACCATGATATTGCTGAAATATTGCTAAAAGCAGCGTAAAACTGTACTCACTCATTCCAAGCACATGCAGTCAATGGACTGTCATTTGAGGATGTGCGACCCCTTGATGATATTTGGTGTTTAATGGAGTGAAACTGTGAAGAAGTTAAATGAGGTAGAAAGATCATCTATGGCCAGAGAATAACTATTCTCGTCTAGCTCCCTTTTGATGCTTTCTCGTATTACATGAACACTTTTATATGCTTCTCAGTCAAACAAACACATAAGTTTGACTTAGTGAAATTATGTTTGAACAGTATCTTAGTTCACTGTGAAAGAAAAGCTCAATGTGAAGCAGGTCTTGGTGTTTTTCCAATTCAGTGAAACCACAAGCATGGTTATGGTATTCACAAACATATACAGCCCCCCCTAAGTAACTGAAGGAATTATGGCAAATTTGAAGGAATTGCATCTCAAATGTAAACAAACGCAACCCACTCGCAAAACAATTGCAGCGATATCGGTAGTTTAGCGGTAATAACATAAACACATGGGAAACAATATCGGTAATACTTGAAACAAGATCGACCATCTTGGAGATTTCTTGGCTCAGTTCCATGATTTGTCAGTTGCGTCCTAAAACTCACACATCATAACATAGCGTCACTGGAAGGAGCACCCGTCTCGTTGAGTTTTGTTTTAAGTTTCTACTGTTTTCATTTTTATAATTATCCATCTTTGACCACCCATGTTGAATGGGTATAGGTATGAGGTGTTGTTGGAGCTATAAATAATTTTTTTAGGAAAAGATTGTCACTGCAAAAGAGCGTCGTAAGTCATGCCCCCAGAGGTTGTTAACGTCTGAACATCGGAAACATCCGGGGGCATTTGAGATGCACTTCCTTCAAATTTGCCATAATTCCTTCCATTACTTAGGGGGGCCTGATATACACATACTCTCCTAGCATCACACTACTTGAATGGAATCTGTGTATATTCTAAGATAGTCATGGGTGAGAGGAATGGTGGTGAAATCAACAGCTCATAAAGCTGAAGAGCTGGGTTTGATTCTCTCCATGGTCACAACATGAAAAGTTCATTTAATGGTTTCTTGGTGCCCACTCCAGAATATTGTTAAAATAAGCAAACATCCACAGCACTCACTCACTCATTAGAGGTGCTACAGTAAAACTGAGTGATATAACTGCGTAATGTGATACTAATGTATCAGTAGATTATTCCTGCTGATGATATATCAATTCAAACGTTTCATGTGCAACACTATATGAAAAATTAATTGCAATAGAGTCACTTAAGTTTATTAATATCAGAGTGCCAGAATTAAGACTTCCTGTATGTAAATCCACTTCAGTTGAAGAGAATAGTATCTATCTATATATGTATGTGCATATGTATATGAATGTGAGCGAATATATGCATATCATTGTACTATATGCATTGTAGAGTGGGAATAAAAATGGAAACAAAAAAAAAAGTCTTTTAATATAACCATTGTAACAACGGTCAATGAAGAAGAATAATAAACTTAAATTAAATCATTTATTATATCATGTTAGTTCACAGTCAAAAAAGTAGCATTTACTAAACTAATTTATCTTCAGAGGTTGTTTATCAATGTACACTCAAAACAATAAATTTTCCTCATACATAGTGATTATTCAGAGCAGATATATTGACACTAAACCTTGCAATCAATGACACCACTTGTGTTGACCCCTGTCAATCATTAACCCTGACATATACTGCAAGGTCTGATTTAATGATTATCAATAGTATCTGTTTATAAACAAGCACCTTGTATCTACAGGTTCGTGTAAGTTTATCTAAGAACAGTGGGTTGTTGATCTACTTACAGTCTTGTTGGCTTGAGCATTTGGGTCAGTTCCTTCAGAGCTGAAACAGACACCAGTATGGTTTATTCAAGGTCAACAGAAGCACAGTCATCACAAAAAACAGTCACTTACTAGTGAAAGTCATTAACTTGTAACAGATTTCAACACGGTTCAGTGAGTTAGTGATAAAGTGAGTAAGTGATAAAGAGTGAGCGAGTGATACTGTTAAAGTGACAGAGTGAATGAGTGAGTGTTAAAGTGATAGGGTGAGTAAGCTTGATAAAGTGATAAAGTGAGAGAGTGATAGTGTTGTTGAGTGAGTGAGTGACCAAACTTTATTCATGAAGCTATGCCAAGACTATTAGTACTACATGCATCCTGGTTCACAATGATAGCCTTTCGAAAAAAATAGGTAGTTCATTATTGCAGAGATACAGCTCCACAATATATGCACATATATGTAACACAGATAAGCAATAACTAAAAAGGTTTTGCGAAGTACCAAGTTTCCATCCTACAGGTTCTCAGCAATGCTGACAATATAACCATGATAATATACACAACTTCATTGTACACGATAAGCATAAATGAAGTTTATTTATTTAATCCTGTGAAATTATTTAAAGGTTGAGACAAAAATTTAGAGAGTGTGAAAACAAGTATATCAGTATGTCCTAATTTCACACTGAATGCTATATCATGTATATCACTGTGTTCAGTCAGATGTTAGGAGTTGTACACTATTTACCTCTCATGTGGAACCGGTTGTTCCTGCGATAACAGATTACAACAATGAATACATGGACTGAATCTGCAGTTCAAATCCATAAATATAAGATTCTCACATGAGATTCAACCTTTGCACTGTTGGGCGATGTGCCTTAAATGATGGCTCAACCTAAACAACCTTTTCAAAACAATATTCACAGAATAAAATACATACATATTATTCAAAACTTAGCTCCAAAGACACTGCACCTCACCTGGACATGCAGTCAAGAGTGTCAAACAAACAACTGAACAATGTTTCTGTCAGTTTTGGTATTCACAAACAATTCGTCATCAGGGTTTTCGAAAATCCCACTGCCCGACACCTGGGACAAGTCAGTTTTCATCTCATATAATCAAATTATGGTATCTTACTTGCCCATGGGCTACTTGATAATTTCCACTTACAGTTTCAAACTGCAAACAAACTTGCATTTTATTTCATATGTGTTCAAAATATCGCTATTAAAGTTCACAATGATAATATAGTAGGGTTATCATTCTTTGCTATTTATCATTTCTCAATAAATAGTCCAGTAAACATTAACATTAAATACCATGTTGATTTATTCTTTCATAATTTCATCATCATCATCATCATGTCATAAAAATCTGGTCAAGTGGAATACTAGCCAGGGCAATTTATAATCTTAAGATTAAGTCACTTCCCCTGTGGCAGGTGGTTTTAAAGAAGAATGAACCTCTGTAACATATAATATGACACCATCATGATGAGAAAAATACATGCCAAAAGTGACTCTCATAATCAAAATTAATAATACTGCAAAAATGCAACATATGTGCTTTAACCTACCACCAACTTATAATGAACACATTTCTTCACATGTCAAAATCTGAGATGGGATCGTAAACAGTTCCAGCTTCCAGGAAGATTACAAAAGGAACATCAAATCAAGGAAAAAATTTTATATATTGCCAAAACACAGACGATATATCTTCACCACTGACTACAAATAGAACAAATTTGACTTTGTACTAAATTGTCTGACTAATACATATTTCAATGGCTGTCGTGGCAGCTATGATGAATATCATTTTCAATTTTTCACCATGCCTCAAAGTCACAAACATTCCCTTTCGTAAATGACCAATACTGAGACATTGTTCAAACTCTAAACATTTACAGACAAACTTCCCCTCCCAACTCCCTATATTTTCCTTCTTCCTTCTCCCTATGATAAATTACCCTTCCCTAAGGTGATCCTGGAATTCTACAACATTTTCGTGCAGGTTTTTTAACTAATGACCCTCAGAAGCCTTTTTTTCATCCAAGCTAGAACAAAATCCTTATATCTGTATCTTTATTTTGAACATAAGTCAGCTCTTTGCTTAAAGTGACAGCATGCTGACCATTCTGAAAGATAGTCTGCAAACAATAGCCCAAAAATCCCCAGGTTCCTCTCTCATCACTCTGCAAGAAAACATCCTGACTGTATGACCAAATGATGGGTGTATGCTTTATCACTTTTGCTCATATGACAAGAAACAAATTTACTGTGATATAAGAGATAAACCCCAATGAAAGTCTTCTGGTGTACAGAATAGGGTTGTTTGGTTTTTTTTGCGCATGATGATAAATTGATATACATTACTGTAGATCACCGAGCACAAGGCAAACGTTTTGCAAACATGGCATTCTACAGGTTGACTTGTGCCCAGAAATGTTGTGTATACAATAAGAAGTTGAAATCCATAATATTTTGTCTACCATTTGAATAACAACTTCTCAAGAACCTCGAGGCATATAAATATTGTTATGTGTGTATGAAACAGTGAGTGAAATAGCTGCCGGCCTGCTAGCCCGTGGCTAGTAAAAATCCAGTCGGGCCAGTGAATCTCTACAGTCACTGGCTAGTGAATTCTCATGAGGTCACTTGAAAATAATATCACTCTCTCAGCCTTACTAAGTTATAATACACTTTTAATTCATGCAAGATTAAGGCCTGATAAAAATGTTTATCATATTGGTAGCTTAATGATGAAATCCATGTCTACATTCAATTTCGGGCTAGTGAATTATTTTTTGAGCTGGTAACATTCAGGCACATCTTGTCCAACTGACAAGCAAAATGTATCAACTATTTTGCACACTGGCAGGAAATAGTCAAGCCAGCAATTAGTATTGTGTAGCTCATTCATATGAAATACACACATTTTCTCATCAGGTTTGCCTTGAATTAAAAATACATGACTGTGTTTACTCAGTGTAGTGCTTGCCAGTACGGAGTTCAACTGTTTTGGTTTGAGAATTGAATTGGACATGAACATAAGGTATGACATCATACTTGGTAATTATTCCATGAATGATTTACAAACACACAAATCCGTTGACATAGTTTCCCTTTTATTTCTTTGTGGGTGCACACAGATTCTGTGATTAAGTTAATCTTTTCGTTATGATAGCCATGTTTGGAATATTCTTTTTTTTCTTTCTTTTTTTTTTTTTTTTGGGGGGGGGGAGGTAATCATCTGCTCTTTCTTACATAATGATCTTCACAGAGTCCTGAATGATATTTGTCTGAAAGTAGAATATCGTTTCCAAAAATAACCAAAAATGAAAATAGGATTTACTATCAGAAACCAATCTCTTGGATTTAATCATTTATTTCCACTAAATTTCAGTGTCATTATATAGGCTCTTTTCAGGTGAGCTTGCTGGACCAAAGTATTTTAACTTGGCTCAGACTAGTGGTAACTGTATATTGCAGTAGAGTCTTTATCTGTTACACTAGTATGGTGATAGTCCAAACATCTATAACAGTCACACCAGCTAACCAAGTATATTCTCAGTTGTGATTGTATGACCTGTGTTCTGTCTGTCAGACATGTTGACCCACTGTGCTTAGTTCGGACACACCTACTTGACAGCATAATCAGCAACCAAGTCAGCAACACTTTAAGAATTTGAAGGTTCTAAAAAATCCAAATTAATCTTAACAAGCTTTACCATCTTGCCCTAGGCCTACAAGGTAGTAAGGAGAGAAATTTCAGTCATGTGAGCTAGCCAATGCTCTGCCACGCCTTCTTTCAAACATGTCCCTTGGCATGATTTATGTGCCCTAGGTTACTGGACACACCTGAGTGAACCCACAAAATGTGGGTGGGGCACTTGACATCCCCAAGATCTGCTCCCTATGCCTGCCCAGACACCACAATAACCCTTTGTGCATTACAAGTCACCCTGGCACAGGGCCAAAACACTGATCTTATTGGCCCTGCTAACAGCTAGGGCAGGGAGAGGAGAGGGTAGGGGTGGGCATTCAGTTGGTCTAACAAATATATGAATAACAAACACGTTTATATTCCACTGTCCGTTGACAAACCAATGAATATGCTTTCAAAATGTCAAGCGTTGCATTACAATCTCAAGCAACTTAAATTGAAATGAATATATTTTCCAATGACGGCACATCATGATGATGTTTGTTTTGATTGATTGTATACAGTCATTTTAACATATGGACAAATGACAATTTAATCATTACTGAATTTAAATGACAATTGTTAATTACATTCCGTTTTTGACTTTTCAAAGTAATTTCGAGTTGCAAGAGTAAATATGAGTCCATGGTCATGATTTATATTATGAACTTTATCAATTACGAAAAAGAAATGGCGTGCAATCTGCAACAGACCTACATAGTATTGCCGTGCCAGTGCCCTACTCGCATGACCTTTGCACTATTTCGGTTCAATGAGACCCACTTCCGCATCAAAACTGACAGCGGTCGAGGCTTTTTTCAGCATGCAATACTTGAAAGGAAGCATGCACACAACGAAATGACGGTAAAATATTGAATATAAATGGAAACTTACTCGGATTCTCTGTTTTCTGTGATATAGTAGGTTTCAGCTTCTGTAACAGAATAGCGATATATAAAATACGCACGTATGATTGAAGTCGATATCCTGCTAACGGCGTGTGTATTCAAGTAAACAAATGACCGGCTCGACAAAAAGTGATCAGCTGATTCCGCTATGAGCACAATTCACACGTGTTGTAGGATGGGAGGCCAAGACAAAAAAAACCGTAGATCTGCACGATACATGCTCCGTGTTTTGGCACAGTGCCTGTGCTATAAAGGCCTGGCAGACGAGCCACACTACCAACACGAAAACGTTGGGCTAGATCGAGAAGGACCGTGCAGTGCTCGACTGCAGGGTTTGTCGCGAGAAACGCCCACCTCTACCGTGGCACGATACTCGGGGAAAATTCAATCAGTACATACCTTCAGTTCTTTCGCGGACTTTTCTGGTTACCACTGATCTTTTACGTTTCCTCTGTTTTGAAGAAATATTGTTATTCGAGGCTCTACTACCCGCTATGGATGTCCTCTCCACACTATCCGCCATGTTGATATGAAAGCCACGCCTGACATCCGGGCATCGCCTTGGACACACCCACATCGCTCTCGGCAGCCGGGCTGTGACGTCACAGCAAGGTGCTGGCATGACTTTATCTTAACTCTTAGCCTTTCCACTTTACACAGACTAGTTAACACCATGCACTCACCTAATGACTACAGTGCTCTCAGCGTCATTCAAACACCTTGGTATTGAATATACACAATTCAACTAATTGCATAAAAGCCTCCTGAAAGAAATCCCCACCCACCCACCCAAAAACAATATTACCTTAATGAAAATTGGCATGTATGTGAAATAGTCATATATGTACATTTACATAAGGATGAAAATAAGATGCATGTAAATAACGATAATGTATGATTTTAAATAAACTGTCTTTGATCTTAAACTGATTTTCTATCCGTATGCCATGTAGGTACAAATGATTATTAAATGGTCATATCACATGTCAAATGTCACTGAGAGGTCGCATCTATGACGTGGAATAAAACACAGTCTGTGTGACTTCCGGTTAGTATAAACTACGACATGGTCGCACGTAAAGATATATATATATATATATATACACACACACACACACACACACACACACACACACACACACACACACACACACACACACACACACACACACACACATATATATAAAATAAAACACAGTCTGTGTGACTTCCGGTTAGTACAAACTACGACATGGTCGCACGTAAAGTTATATATATATATATGTATGTATGTATGTATGTATGTATGTATGTATGTATGTATGTATGTATGTATGTATGTATGTATATATATATGGTCGTCCGATGACAAAAAACAAATCTTTGCAAAAAAACACAGATATACACAGTATATCTAACAAGACATATTTTGCAAAACAAATAACTAGACGTACAATATAAGTATAATTGATACGTTTGTTAAACATTTTGGTTTTCTTTAGGTATTATGTATTGTATACTTTCAGTGAAATCATGCATACACTGAGACCGGATGCTCATTTACATAGTGCTCGACAGTCAAATAGCAGCTACTGTTCCCGTGTCAAGATCAAGTCTCCCGCGATATTAATGTCCCTTCTGACGCAGACATTGGATATCAAGAGAAACAGTTCAGTTAATGAACGTGCCCGCTTGCTGTGCTGTATATTTGTGTTATGAATGTGATGTCAGAAACGCATTGATGTATAACTAAAGCCCAACTTCCATAACCTCGTCAGTAAAGTTCTGAATTAAATCGTCTGGACAAACGAATGTGCTACTAAAGGCTAAACGTGCCTCCTTACTTCTTAACTCCTCTACAGTAGCAGATTACCAGGGTCGAGTTATCCATCCTAATAGTTTTACTGGTAAAACGACTCCTTGACGACCTTAACAGTAACCGTCCATAAGACGAGGTATACGGATTATCAAGGTCGAGTTGCCCAGGATAATGGCTTTACTGGTAAAACGACTCCTTGACGACCTCAACAGTAACCGACCATAAGACGGGGTATGCGGATTCTCAAGGTCGAGTTTCCCAGGATAATGGCTTTACTGGTAAAACGACTCCTTGACGACCTCAACAGTAACCGACCACAAGACGGGGTGTGCGGATTATCAAGGTCGAGTTGCCCAGGATAATGGCTTTACTGGTAAAACGACTCCTTGACGACCTCAACTGTAACCGACCATAAGACGGGGTATGCGGATTCTCAAGGTCGAGTTTCCCAGGATAATGGCTTTACTGGTAAAACGACTCCTTGACGACCTCAACAGTAACCGTCCATAAGACGAGGTATACGGATTGTCAAGGTCGAGTTGGTCAGGATAATGGCTTTATTGGTAAGAAGCCTTCTTAACTATATCAACAGTAAACGCCCATATAACGAGGTATACGAATTATCAGAGTCGTGGTAACCCAAGTTTAGTATCTATACAGAATGAGTCTGATACCGCCTGCATCTGATAGCACCGGAAACAGTGCACATATCATTTACTTGGATTAGTCTCAGCTTTAGTCATTCCCAGCCTTTGTCACATATACACAAGAATGAATGAGTTACACTGAGGTACATACCCCGCCACTACACCCCCACCATCTCTTCAACCCGCCATACCCCATCCGTATTTTATAGCCCTATCCTATATTCACCAATACCCGAATTCAATATGTACTATTAATATCGATTATGTACATAAACCATGTATGTGAAATAACTCCATATACAGTTGTCTCAAACTCTCATGCCACATTATTGATATGTACTCGGCAATCGTCGGTAGTTTCCGTTATTAAGTTCGACTCGCCAGCTGAAAGAGAACATGCGAGTACATATATGAAGTATTGTAAAGGAACCTGAACTTGTGACCAACAGACCGTGACCCGTGATTACAGTTACACGGCCGACCCCGTGCGTTGTCCATACGCACACGAGTTCATGACAAAATGTGCTGACTTTTCAATTTCTTGTGGGTACAGGTCATAAAAGACCGGGGTCGGGGGTATGGCAGGGAGGGAGGAATCAGGGACAATCAGTGACGGTCACTAGGTGAGGGTAATAAAAAATAATACAGTTAACTGAGGTAACTCATGGGACACTTTACAGTAAACTGCATTGTGAAGTTGCACTTTTTTCGGTAAGGGAAAGGAAAAACTTCAAGGACACGATTGAATGTCTTGTTCCCACCAATACGTCAAAACTGATCTCGTTATTTGTTTTTTTAGTTATTCCCTATTTTTTTTTAAAAGAAATACTTCAACTGTGAGGACTATGAGGTAGTCTAATGGCTAAAACGCCTGGGCCTGGGTTCACTTCCATACATGGGTACAACTTGTGATGTCCATTTCTGGTGCTACACGTCATGGTATTGACGTACTTGTATCGATAACAGCGTAAAAAATGGATCACTTAGTCGGTCAGATTAACTGAAAAGAGGCTCGGTAAATGACGTGTTAGATACGGATTAAAACGAATTTCTTATTAAATTCAATGCGTTTTCAGCAAATATTTCTGCAATTTACCTGCTGAGAACACGAATGGGCCAATTCGGCCATTGTCCCTATAATTTGAAAATCGAAGACATTAGATGAGTCGAGCAAACGCTTGAACATCTGGGTCATTCAATACCGCCTGCTCACATGTCCTTACTAATGGAGAGACATACGTGAATCCCTGATTCACGAGGATGTGGAGTTCGATCGCTTCAAATCGATCAGTATATTGAGATCACAGTTCATGCAATAACGACTGATTGTTTCTGCATGTAACTG